>NC_054380.1:65165599-65243099 GCF_017654675.1 Xenopus laevis
GAAAGGGCGTGGTGGACGAGGGTATATAGATAAGGATGGCATGCAGGGTCATAAGGGTTTCAGGTTGGGAGTAGGTGGGTTAGGTTCAGGCAAGGGTTGGCTTTTTGTTGACCGGCACCTTGTTAAGGCTTATGGGTTTGATATTTCATGCACACTAGGGTGATTTATTCCAAACAAAGAATTATAAAAGATTACAATTGTGATTAAAAAGTGAGAAAAGTTCCCTCTGGCTCCAAATATCCACTACATTAGTCTCATTTAACAAATATATTGATATTGGTTACTGTGTGTTACCTCCTTAAATAGATAAAAAAAACAATTAAATACATACTAGATGTACTAAATTATTGATTAAATTATAAGGAGATATGTTTTTTCTTTACATTTCAGAAGCAACTGTTATTCCTGCTAGTGTAGATATTGAAGAATACTTTGATGATACTGGTAAGATCTGAATTTTTTTCTCCAAAGAATGACCCATTTTATGAAAACATATATGGGATTTTTTATCCAAGAAGCTTGTAACCTGAACTTTTTGCATTTGGAGCACTAGGCCTTAAACATTAAAAAAAGTGCTTTTTTTTTTTTTTACTTCAACACAAACTACTTGGTTTTATAGGGGGCACATTTACTTACTTATCCATTAAGGATCGAATTTCGAAGTTAAAAAACGTCAAAATTTGAACATCGAATTTGATACTTCGATAGTCAAAGTATTTTTTTGATCTAAAACGTTCGAAAATCGTTCGATCGATTACATCGTTCGATTCGAACGATTTTTTAAAAAAATATTTCAACTTCTAAAAACTTAGGCAAATACTGGCTATAGGTTCTAGGAGGTCCCACATAGCAATTTTGCATGTTTAAGGTGGCGAAGTGTCGAAGTCGAAGTTTTTTAAAGAGACAGTACTTCAATTTTCGAATGGTCGAATATTTAAAGTTTTTTCAATTCTAATTGAATTTAGGCCTATTCGATGGTCGAAGTACACAAAAATTACTTTGAATTCAAAGTTTTTGAATTTTGAAAATTCACTTCGACCCTTAGTAAATGTGCCCCTAAGTGTTTCTCTCTATTTGCAGAAAAAACAAGAGAATCCTCATGCCACTGCTGATGACAGTGTACAGAAATATCATTTTTTAAATTATATTTTGCTTTGATTAAAACTATGCATGAGGGCTATACTCACTAATGTATTCCTGAGTGCCTATTACATTTAGGCGGTTATTTATCAAAGGTTGAGTTTTAGAGGTTTGTGAGGCTTATTTCTCATATGAACTCATATGAATGTTTTCTGATTTAAGAAAAAACTTGAATGGAAAATCCTTGAATCAGTGAATTTGGAGTTTAAAACCCACAAACTGAAATTAATCCGCAGGAAAATAACTCAAATTGCTCGAATTAATCAAGTTTTCCAGCGAAACCCACTTAAAAACCCGAACATCATGAAGGCTATAAACATATTCAAATGGTTCAAAGGATAAACATATTCAAATGGTTCAAAGGGACCTGTGTCTGAATTCTACATGACCTTGACAGGCTTTAGCTGGAGTATTTTTGGATCCAAGCTATTTTCAGAAAAATTCAAGTTTTTGTTTGTTTTTTTTACAAAAAACAAAAAAGTTTTTTTTAATTTTTTTTTATAAAACTCAAAAAATTTGACTTTTTGACTGAAAACTACAATAGAGATAACACAACTCTAACTTTGATTATTAACCCCATAACGGTCATGTGTAATACTATACAATGCTATAAAACTGACTTTTTTGACCAAATTCATAAACAGTCAACGCTAGCTGAAGTTGCAACCAAGCTTGTTCAATCTTAGTAAATTAACAGTATAATTGTGGATAAGAGCTTGTACAATTGCATTGTTTCATTATAAAATGGATTCATTTTTATTTAATGCTCTTTCGTTTTAACCCCACATTTAGAAAACAGCAGAAGTGCTGACATTAAGGGGGCTGATACAAAACTTCACCCTAATGAGGCTTACAGAAAAGACCACCATAATGTTACTACTAGTACAGTTGCTACTATTATAGCTTCTACTAAAGCTACTACTACAGCAGATACAGAAGTCCACCCTAATGGTAAGTTTTACTATATACAGAAATCTTAAAATACAATACCCTGCTTACTTATAACATTATATTAAGGAAGTAAGAAAAATAGCCGGTTTTGAATGAAAAATAAGGTAACCAATTCATCCTGGCACAGGTTTCATATTGTGAGGTCTACATACAAGTTTTTTACACACACATATATTTATATATATATATATATATATATATATATATATATATATATATATATATATATATATACATATATATATATATATATACATATATATATATATATATATATATATATATATATATATATATATATATATATATATATATATATTAGTACAGAAAGGTCCCTGAGAGGACCGAAAGTCAAGTTGGCTACATATGCACATATGAATATATTGTTTTTTCACTGAAACCCTGGTGTTGCTGGTCATTTCTGTAGTACATATTATTTTACCGGGCACCCAGGTATAGAACTAGCAAGCGGTGTGCCACCCCACTGACTATATATATATATATATATATATATATATATATATATATATATATATATATATATATATATATATATATATATATATATATATATATAGTGCAGAAATGACCAGCAACACCAGGGTTTCAGTGAAAAAGCAATGTATTCATATGTGCATATGTAGCCAACGTGACGTTTCGGTCCTCTCAGGGACCTTTCTCAAGGCATATATATATATATATATATTCCACTGGCTACCAGCACTCACGACAAAGTTAGTAAGTATGCCTGGGTGTAGAAACATTTCCACAATACCTCCAAAAGAATCCGCACTCTCAGCACTTATAGATGAATAAAATTGGTCTTTATTTACAGAACTTCAGTCTGTATCTGAAGGCCTTGGATATATATTCTTTACTTATATTTGCTAGTTTAAGGGCACTTTTGTATTGCCTAGCACATTTCTAATTTATGATGTGATATCTAAACATACCCAAAGAATTTCTTAATTAAGCTAGAATTTTAGCAGACTGTAGGAGGCCACAGGATAGACATTTCTTGTTGTACATGTATCTTTTTCTTTACAAGCAATGTTACTTACATAATACAAATGTCCATTTCTTAATTGTAAGATACTGCTGAGACAGGCATCAGATATTTTGTTTTTTCTCTAATACAGGAAACACTGAACTTATCTGTTTTCCGGATGAAGTGGAACCCGTCAAGCCAGGTAAGATTTGAATTATGCATATTAAGATATTTTGTCTGGCCCTTGCTTATATTATTAGTATGTAAACTGGAAGTTGCCTTTATATTCCAACCGTTATAGCAATAAATAGCAATGGCCTTATTCTGCATGCAAGTTACATTGCCCAATATATTACTTATGCCATCATTTTTTTATTCAGCTTTTAATTTGTCTAACGTGATCTTATTTATAGGTCCAATCTTACAATGGCTTATCGATATAACAGCAGATGAAACGACAAGAGTGATAATTATTTTATGTTCAATCCTTTGTTCCACGTTCCTTGGAGGTGTTCTGTACTTTGTTGCACAAAAGTATATACAGCGTAAGACGTAAGTACTGTTTCTCTTGACTATTTTGTTACATCACAGCTCCCTAAATTAAGTTTAACTCTGTACTTGTTCCCTTTTCTATTTAACAGTAAAAATATTGGAATAAGAGAGGCAGAAGAAGGCAAGGCAGGCATTCAGAAGACAGAAGAAAGTATAAGCAAAGCCGTGAAGAAGCCTCGAAAAAAGAAGAAAAAGAAGACAAAGAAACCAACAAAGAAACCAATATTAAGAGAACATGAACCAGTTATTAACTCAACAAAATAAATCTCTCTAAAGGGATGAAATCAAAGTGCTTATAATAAAAAAATGTAACATATAAAGAAATATGTGGAAGAAGCCAGTTAAGAAGGGTATATGTATACGCAAATATACGTCACAAAAGTACAATTGGTTTAAGATATCTTTCTTAAAGGGACTTCATCTTATCTCCAAATGTGTCGAAGTAATAGATCCCTTCTTATCCCTTTTCAAACCAAAATTCTATCTTAATAAAATATATTTATTTGGTATAATTTGTTTGTTTTTCCTTTCTTTTTTTTCTCTTTATATCTTTATATCTTTTAAATCTAAGCATTATTTTACCAAGTTTTATTTACCAGCTTAGAGCTTTACCAGGGGCTACTTTAAGTTCATGAAGAAAAAGAAAAACGGGATATAATATTTTTTGGACAATCTTAGCTTTCTAAACTTTATTTTAAATTCTGGTTCTGTAACATGATATAGAGCTCTAATATAATATGTTTTGTGCAGAAACTGTTTGCAAAGAATATTGCAAACATTAGTGATCGAGATTTTCAGCGTCTGTGTCCAATTTTGACCAATTTCAGACCTCAACTACTTCCAGTGTATGTAATAAAATTTTGCAATGGCAAAAAACATTTGACAAAACTCTAACCTTAGTGATGATGAATGATGCAATATTTGCCAGCGAATAATTTTAGATTGCGAGCAGCGCTAAACATTTGCAAAAATGGCATTAAAAAAAAACACTTGCAAATTTAATTGCATTCTTAAACCGTAAAACTATTTTTACAGTTTTAATAACATAAAAAACATATCTATGTCCATGCGTAAGATACACTCAATACCAAACATGTACAGTATAGTCGGATCCCCGATATTGCTAGATGTAGGGGTTAGAAAGCAGATATTTGCTCCACACTGCACATCACAGCCAGGGCTTCTACTTAACCTCTTCACCTTTTATGCATGTTACCTGATCTGCACCATACATCTATATTCCTTAGCTACTGACTTGTAAAAGCGGATTATTCAGACCATAAGACACATTGAATCGTCCCCCCACGCTATCAAAACCCACATTAAATCAGTGCTTTCTCTTGAAGGAATGCGTTGGTTATTTGCCATGAGTGTACTGCAATCAAAGCAGAAAACTGAATCAAGTAATAAATGCCTTTCCTGAAAATTCGACAGAGGATGTACCTTTTAAATTACATAACTGCATGAAATATGTATTTTTTGCAATCCATAACTATATGCAAAATGAGCCACTAATCTGCATCACCAACTCACTTGTCAATACGTGACAATACTTTACATCTAAGCAGTATCTAACAGTATCCATATTTGTACTTTGCGATTCACACAAAATATTAAATATATATATATATTGTCCTAGCAACACATTTATGCAGGGTTTTTAGACATCAGGGATCATTTACAAGGCAAACACAGTTGCATTTGTGCAGGTTTTCCTGCATCCATTGCTTGTCAAACGCCTTTTATTAAAGCTACTTGGGTTAAAGTGAATGCTGCTACGCAGGGTCGGAGGGACACGGGGGAAAACCCTGGTGGGCCCCCGGGTCATGAATATTACATTTCCTTACTAATGGGACTAAAATAAATCCACTGGGCCCTCCACACCCCTGGGCCCCCCTTTGTAGTTAAACATCTGGTTTCTTCCCATACTCTAGAAACATACAGGCAGGTTCATTGGCTCCTGAGAAAATTGACCATAGTGTGTGTGTGTGAATATGATAGAGATATTGTATTGTAATGTATAATCTAGGTAAAGGGCTCCATATAATTTTGGCAATATATATATAATAATAATGTGTACATCAGTTTCATGAGATTAGAATGAAGTCAAAGCTTAAATGCATTTAATTTACCATTAAGGCAACTGAGTCTCATAGTAAGAGACGTCTGCCAAAATTGCACCTGCATCTAGTAAGATAGACATACATTTAATACACCCACATGGCTTCCTAACTACTATCACCATGCAGTCACCCTGAAATAGCTGAAATGAGGTCCTACCCGAGACTTGCTAAATGCTAGACCTTCACTTTTTTCTATCATCCTTATTCTTGAAATGCTGCTTGAAAAGACTGAGATGCTCTGCAATCCTAATTAGTGATTTTTGTCCTCTTGTTACAAGGCTCAACATCTAATGCAAATGAACCCTTCAGGGCAGCCACCATTCCCCCTGCTCCAGAATTAACTGACTCTTATGTTTAATCATATGCTGAGCTTCTCTCAGCCCGGCTAGCTTTTTATCTTGATTACTTTAATCAATAAGAAATGATAGAGTACAATTATAAACTCTATTGGCTTTTAAATGTTACTGACAAGCCCTCTAAATACGTGCCCCCATTCACTGCTATTTATCAGATTGATCTCCAGCCAGAAGTAAGTGCAAATCGCCTGCAGAGTAAATTTTAGACACAGCAATGTGTGTTATTGGTGATCTGGGTAGATTACATATTTATAGACCTAAAGTTAGCAAAGGGTAAAAGCTAATTTAACTCTTTTGCAGCAGAAAAGTGCAGATTTATTGTTGACAATCAAATACAGGTATGGGACCTGTTATCCAGAATGCTCGGGACCTGGGGTTTTCTGGATAATGGATCTTTCCGTAATTTGGGTTTTCATGCCTTAAGTCTACTAGAAATTAATTGAAACATTAAATAAACCCAATAAGCTGGTTTTGCTTAAAATAAGGATTAATTATATCTTAGTTGGAATCAAGTACAAGATACTGTTTTATTATTACAGAGAAAAAGGAAATCATTTTTAAAAATGTGGATTATTTGGATAAAATGGAGTCTATGGGAGACAGCCATTCTGTAATTCGGAGCTTTCTGGATATCGGGTTTCCGGATAAGGGATCCTATACCTGTACAGTTTAAAAGGTGGTTTGTACGGTGGATTTAATAAAAGAGAAAGTGTGGCACTGCAGACCGGAATATCCAATGAGTAAATTAATTGTGTCTTAAAATAAATGGCTTGGTGAGGTATAGGAAAGAAAGAAAGAAAGCTGGTAACATTTAGTAAATTGGTAAATTTGTTACATTCTCTTGAAAAATGTGCATACAATCATATCAAATCAAAACCAAACAGAACTCTTTTGTAGCAGATAAGTGCAGTTTGGTTGCTGACAATTAAATACAGGTTTAGTGTTTGGCCACACAGGCAGATTCGGGGAGAATAGTCGCCAGGCGACAAATCTCCTCTTCTTCGCGGTGACTAATCTCCCTGATCTGCCTTCTGCCGGCTGAAATAAAAATCACCCAGGGGCAACCACTAGGAGTGCTTCGTTTTCCCAAGTCACCAGTAATTGCCTCACGAGGAAATTTAGTGCGACTTCGGAAAACGAATCTCTCCAAGTGCCTGCCCCCAGGTGATTTTCATTTTAGCCGGCGGATCTGGGAGATTAATCGCCGCGAATCTGCCCATGTGGCCAGACCCTAAAAGGTGACTTGTACAGGTGGACTTCAAGAAAAATTAAGGAGGTTATTTATCAAAATCTGAAAATATTTCATTATTTTCTGAAAGCTACTCCGACCAATCTGCACTGTTTTTCCCCTTATTCATCAATATATTTCCTGTGCGGGAAAAAACTATGTGCGGGAAAAAACTTGAAGAAATCATGAAAAATACGGATCGTATGAATTTTTCGGATTTAATGCCTGATGCCTGAATTTTTTCAGATATTTTCCTGAAAGCCACAAAATCTTCATATTATTGCACGAAACCCAGCACAGTTCAGGATATCTTTGGGACTTCTACAATTGACTTTTACATGAACTCGCCAGGTCTGAGTTGGAGTACTTTTTTATTCTAACTTTTAACACCCTTGGGTTTTAATAAATTCTGAAAAATTTTAGATTTTTCCACTAAAAATTCAGGTTTTGTAGTAAAAAAAAACAACTCACATTTTTCGAGTTTTTGGGATTCAGACTTTAATAAATAACCCCCTAAGTGTGGCAATACAGATGGGAATATCCAATGAGTGGGTTATGGGAAATGAAGATAGAAAGAAAGAAAGTTGCTAAAATTTAGTAAATTGGTATATTTGGTGACAATTGTGCATTACATAATATCAATGGAGTTAAATATCACCTTCAGGCTCATTATAATGCACTGTTGGCCAGTAGTATTAGTAGGCAGTCGATCGTAGGAGCACTTCTAAGATGAAATACGCATTCAAATTAAGATACTTTGTGAATTTAAAGTACTTCTTCAAGATTAGACTAAATCCTTTCCCAGTTAAAATTTAGATTTTTTTTAAATACATTTTTTATTTATTTACATTCCAACAACAGAGAGAAATAATTATACCTGTATGTTACTGAGATGTATTCAGCACTGTCAATTAGTATTTTAAATTGTGCCATCCACCCATTCCTCATCACCTCTTCCTAGAAAAAAAAAAATCACTTCACTAGCACTATGGATGGGTGTCTAAGGAGGATTAGAGAGGTTTTAACGTCTTTGCTTACACCACAGCAAGTCAAAAGGAAAGACAATCCACCAGATTGCACAATGGTATTCTATTTCTTTTACTGCACCTGCAAACCATTTTGTGGGGCAAGAAAGATTCCTTTTCAATACTGATAAAAGGCATCATTCCATTGCCTTTGTGGTTAAGGTTGCCTGTGTGAAAAAAAAAGCAAAAAAAGGGAGAAAACAAACCAATGTAGAAAAATAAACGTGCTAGGCTATTAATACACGATAACGATGAATAAAATTGCTTTTTTGTAAAGGCATAAATATATGGCATTAGGTAAAGTTCACAGAAGGGCATCCATTATGTGAAAATATAGATGCAGGCAAAGGCAGAAGTATGTATTTTATCTGAGAGCGCTTCGCAAGGCAAATCATAGCTCTCACTAGCGCACTTGTTATTAGGATTGATGGCTAAAGCACCAGAATTATTCTGGTCTGTAAGTTATCAAGGGCCCACTAATTTCACATTAAATCCCATTGACTGCAACTGCGTGATTGAAGGGTTTTTAACAATTAACATAATCAGAAAATAAGCCGAGCTAATTTTTTATTCAACTCATTACTTTTTAATCAGGTATTTCTTTTAATTAATATCTTTTTATGCTTAGAAAATAATAGGATGCTGAAGGTGTCAGCGGTGGTATTGGGTATGTTAAGGTATATAAGACTGACTCATAAACATTTTTCTTTACAGATCGCTAGAGACTAGGGAGGAGGGGAGCTTTAAAAAAAACTAGTCTCCTTAGAGAATGCCAATCACACAAAAACATTGCTTTGTAACAAAATCAGATGCAAACTGGAGCTGTCTTTTATCAGTGTCTGATTGCAGATTGGGGTGAGTGGGGTCCAAAATGGAAATTATACATATTTGTATAATAGCTCTGATATTTAAATTGACCTAGATGAGATATATGTTGAAATAATAACTCTTTTAGCCTATCAATGTCAATCTTTTCACTGCGATTAAAATAGTAGTATACAGATAAAGCACATTTTATTAACATTTCTAGCAAATGCCTCCAGTCCCTCTGTTAATGAAATAGTTTGGTGTATGTACAGGATGGGGTAAAAATATTGTGCTATATGGTATATTTTCATTTTTCATGTTCTAGCCTACATTTACATCTACATTTTACTTTACAAAAGTAGAATATAGAAAGTACAAAACAAAATTCAGTTTTTATTCTTAAGTGATTGGATCAAATTTTAATTGGATACTTTTAACATGGGAGTGTTAAGACAATTTATTAAAACACCATGCACCCCTTAATTAATATACAAGTTTAACCTGTCAGTTGTTCACTTTCACCCTAGATCATAGTCAAGCCATTTATCCAAAAGCTGAACCTTTCCAACGTGTGGGCCTAAGTTCCCAGGAGCTGATCTCAGCAATATATGCAGCCAATAGAAGGACAGTTAGTGGCACAGAAACCATCACTTTCTAGGGCACATTTATACTAAGAGCCAGTACAGGTATGCGACCTATTATCCAGAATGCTCGGGACCTAGGGTTTTCTGAATAACATCTTTCCATATTTGGAGCTTCATACCTTAATTCAGCTAGAAAATCAAGTATACATTAAAATGGGTGTTCATCTTTTTGTTATGTGTTTTTTTTAGTTATTCAGCTTTTTATTCAGCAGTTCTCCAGTTTGCAATTTCAGCAATCTGGTTGCTAGGGTTCAAATTACCCTAGCAACCATGCACTGATTTGCATAAGAGACGGAATACAAATAGGAGAGGCCTAAATAGAAATATGAGTAATAAAAGGATCAATAACAATACATTTGTAGCCTTACAGAGCATTTGCTTTTTAGACAGGGTCAGTGACCCCCATTTGAATATGGAAAGAGTCAAAAGAAGTAGGCAAATAATTCAAAAACTATAAAAAATAAAGTCCAATTGAAAAGTTGCTTAGAATTGGCCATTCTACAACATACTTAAAATTAACTTAAAGGTGAACCACCCCTTTAAATAAACCCATCAGGCTTGGCTTTCTTACATTAAGGATTAATTATATCTTAGTTTGGATAATGTACAAGGTACTGCTTTATTATGACAGATAAAAAAAACTTTTAAAAAAATGGATTATTTGGATAAAATGGAGTCTATTTCAGACGGCCTTTCTGTAATTCGGAGCTTTCTGTATAACGGGTTTCCACATAACAGATCCAATACCTATATTAGAATTAAAATTAAATTGTAGGCCTCTTGAAACACAGGGGCATCTGCAATAAAAATCACCCGATAGAAACGGTGTCTTTCCTGAGTCTACCAAATTTATTCAAGCAAAGACTTCTTCTCCCGCAGAGGGCACTTCAGGAGAAGCGGGATATTGAAACATAAATCTGGGAATGAGGCACAAAAACTGTGACTGTCCCACCAAAAGCTGGACAGTTGGGAGGTATGCATTTTTGGGCATTAGAAAAAAAATAATTGGTTCCTAATCCCAATGTCACCAAAATGACCCTATCCCATTCATTTGATATAAAAATTCCATGTAAGCTGTGAACATGCACATGCTTAATGATGCTGCAAACAAAAAAAACATACAAAAAACATTTTCACATGTGAAATAAAATAAGCCCCCCACATTAGATTAAATACATCTCGTTTACATATCCTATTTTAAGTGTGCTTCTCCGAAGCCTGTGTTACAGTCCAATTTTCCCTATCACATACACTGTCTTGGGTCAGGACAGGAGTCATTTAACATACCAATATGAATTTGACATGTTGGGTGAAACTTGGAGACTAAAAGAAAACCTAGAAGAATATACTACTTCAATGCAGTTTGTGCCCTTATAAGACAGGCATGAAAATTCGAATTCAAAAAGGCCAACCGAAATTAAGTCGAAGTTTTTTTGTTTTCAAATATTTTTATTTGTGTTTTAAGCATATGACAATATTCAAATATACTTGCCGGGGTTTCCCGGGTATATGCTGTTTGGTACAATTATTGTCCATACACAAATAATGACTAATGATTCAAAATTGTGCTTGAGTAAAAGTTATTCAACAAGTATAATGAAAAAAAAATGGGAGACAATAAGAAAGAAAGGAATATAAGAAAGTAAACAGGGTTAAAGGGAAATAGACACATCTGGAGTATACTCAGTATACTGTAAGTCGAATTTTTTTTTGGTCGAATAGGTCTGTTTTTGATTGAATAGGGCCGTATTCAGGCAAATACGAATCGAAGGAATATCGCATTCGATCGAATTCGATTCAAAGTTTTTCCCAAAAAAATTCTTGGCACATGGATATCCGGTAAAATATTGGGACAATCCAGAAGTTTTCAAAGCAGGCAAGAAACAATGGGACTTTTCATAAGTAAGTTCACATGCAATACGTGAGAACGAAAAACAAAGGATCTGAAAACTCAGATCTCATTGTAGGTTTATTGGATTTCTTCCACCTTAATGAAAGTGTCGACCTCTAGTGACAGAAAGTGGCAGCACTTACTATCATCTGAGATGAGTTTCTCACTAGATATTGTAGTATTCAATTTTAAAAAGCAAAGCTTTTTTAATTTCAGACATAAAAGTGAGCCTGTCTATGAGTTGAAAATGAAAATTCATTTTGGAGCAAAACAACATCAGTTTTTTTTATAAAAAATTAACAACTAATCAAATCTTTGCTTTTACTTTCTAATCTGTAGTACACTGTTAAAAGCTAATTGCTTATTGGTTGCTATTGGCAACTACCCCGCTGCAATTTAGCACATATCTTATTAAAACAATAAATTATTTAAAGGGAAAAAAAACACAAATGGTTGCAATACACCATGTTTGAGTCCTACCATGCACCTTCAAATTTTATACATTTTAGCAGAGTGTGGTTGTTTTTATTGATATATAAAGTATAATAAAGTATAAGAAAATATATATATTTTTTTAGCCGCAATAATTTTGATAACCAATAGAGGTCGCTAGAGATCTATTGTATATAATGCATGTGCTGGACTCATTTTGTAAGCCTATGATTAAGGGAAGGTGTTCCCGAAACGCGTAAGGCCTATGTATTTCTACAGTACCCAGCAATGTTTTTTTACCGGAGTGCCGTCCTCCTGTTCGTGTATCTATTCAAAATTGCGCCAGGTCTCCTAACTAGTATGAATACAGTATTTAGCAGCACTGTATTCATGAGGGGTGAGTAGGGAGAGGCAACAGAGCCTTGTACTCAGTGACTGTCCTATGGCAGCCAGTAAGACAGGGCTGCCTTGCACCCTTTGGTGCATCCTTCTGTACCAAGCTCCAGTTTTACAATTAGGCGCTAGGTGCAGAGTGCAGCCAGACCCTGGGCACAAGAGCTTTTAAAATATGCACTAGGCTCACATTTGTGATGCTCGGTGCTCTTGCATCCAGGGTCTCTGTAAATAACTCCTATAACATTCAGAGTTTATGTGCCAGCCCAGTGCTACCAAAGATTGTTAGTAGTAAAGTTCTGTGCCTCCAAAGATTACTTCAGTAGCTTCCCACCTTCCTGTCTGCTGATCCACTACACATGTTCTGTGCTGCTGTCAGTTACCTGATCATAAGACTGACTCGTCATATACAGTACCTGTACTGTATGTATACAGAATAAATGTTACTAAACAAGGCTGGCTGACTAGTAATTAATGCAAATTTACATTACCAGGCAGCTCAGATATCAGTGCATTGTGCATCACGATTTAAGTCTGAACCTCACACTTGCAATGGTTATATGTTCCCTTAGCTGTGTCAAACACTAGAAAATTTCATGCTGCATTTAGAAAAACCCTTTAAAGCTCTTAATGCACTTATCATTTTACAATGGTATGTGTGTTTATTCACAAGCATTTAGGGCGCATTAAAAATGCTTTCTAAATTATAAAATTGAAGCCTACGTGTACGAGTCCTTATGCTATTATCTATTCATGCAATTCACTGCATGCACTTTTATAAATACGTATAAAAAAATATATGGGGAAACAGGATTGTTTTGAGCACACAATGATGAATGTCATGCTATTTTCCTAACCACACTTAAGGGCTGTTGTGCCCCTTTTCCACTAAGGTTGCCTCTTTAGAGTAAGTCACAGCTACAACTCCATGCATCTTAGCCCCAACCAGTATGGCCTTCCTTCTTCAAGCCCCCCAGCATTGTGCATACACAGTACACCATAGGCATATATAGTGCAGGGTACTTAGTACATATGTGCACTGTTAGCCTGAACCCAAGGTGGAACACAGGGCATGCACTTTGCCTCAGTGGTGTAGGGAGTTCTGTACCCAGAAAAGGCACTGATTTCCACAAAAAATACATTTCTCCAATTAATATTTATGTTGCTGAACCTGTAAAAACACACACCCACTATCTGTCTAAAACTCCACCCTCTCTAGTAGGCCACACATAAAAGCAAGATGGTTAATATACAGTTGATAGGGATTACTGTCATAGAATACCCCTCTTTTATCTGTAATTAAAGGGGTTGTTTACCTTAAGATTAATTTTGTGCATGAAAATTCATCAATCTGGTTCCTAGGATCCAAATTACGCTAGCAACCATGCATTGATTTGAATACGAGACTGGAATATGAATAGGAGAGGGCCTGAATAAAAAGATCAATACCCTTAAGTAGCAATATCAATAATTGTAGACTCACAGAGCATTTAAATATTAGGGTCAGTGACCATCCGTTTAAAAGCAGTAGAAGTAGATGAAGACATATAATTCAAAAACTATCAAACCAAAATAATAAAAACCAATTGAAAAGTTGCTCAGAATTAGCTATTCTATAATATACTAAAAGTTACATTCAAGGTGAATCACTGTCACCCTAAGAAATTATTCCAAATTATTTTTTATCTTGTAAGTTGAGCAAAATAATACTTACACTACATTTATTATTTAAATTTTGTTTCCTTCAGTCTTGGAATTACACAATGAAAGCATGCAGGCGCCATTTTTTGTTATTAAGACAAGTTGTGTATCGCCCCAAAATCTTGTGTATGTGCCCGATGGGGGACCTAATGCCCATACACATTGCCCTACACAATTATCGAGTGTGAGGAGGGACTGGGGGATGTGAGGAGAGCAGTGACATGTAGGAATTGCTGAATGGAAAGTGAAAGTAATTGACTGCCCCACCTCTATGCCTCAGGCACAGAGGTGGGGCAGATGATATTTGATTGACAGCTCAGATATTTAAAAGCCTTTATAACCGGTATGGATGCTTTAATGAAACTATTTGGGTTCCATGTTTAATTTGCAAACGACTTTTGTTATACAGCTTTTTACGTGTAGGTGACAGGTCCACTTTAAGGTTGAGTTGCGTATTTTGGCGATGGCTTGAAATAGGAGTTATAGACAGTCAGTCAAACATGTTTTATCAAATCTTTGGGGCAAAAGCTATTGCAGAGTTGCACAGAACAAAGAACATCTTGTAACTGCTAGTGACTTTAGATAAAGCATGTTCCTAACAGAATTGTGTATTCCAGTACATTTCCAGCTGTACATTAGATGCAGAACTCATAGCAGAGAGTATATGGTAGGGAATGCTGCTTTCAGTTAAGATTTTCTATACTTTTTTTTTAATGCTAAGATGCCATAGGCCTCACTACTCTTAAAGCGGTTGTTCACCCTTGAGTTAACTTTGGTAAAGTGTGATATGCTGAGCCAATTTGCAATTGGTTTTCATTTTCTATTATTTGAGTTATTTTCTATTATTTGAGTTATTTAGCTTTTTTTTTTATCCAGCAAGTCTACAATTTGCAATTTCACCAATCTTGTTGCAAGGGTCCAAATTACCCTAGCAACCATGTATTTATTTAAAGAGCTTAGAATATGAATAGGAGAGGACCTGAATAGCAAGATGGTCAATAAAAAGTAGCAATAACAATGTGCAGCTTTACAGGTTTTTAGATGGTGTCAGTGACACCCAATTTGAAAGCTGGAAATAGTCAAGAGAAAACTGCAAATAATTAAAAAACTATAAAAATAAATAATGAAGACCAACTGCAATGTTGCTTAGAATGGGCTATTCTATAACATACTAAAAGTTAACTTAACAATTCAGTTTACAAATAAAAACTGTGTAACTAGAGAGGCTGTGCAAAATAAAAAATGTTTTTAATATAGTTAGTTCGGCAAAAATGCAATGTAATGTATAAAGGCTGGAGTGACTGGATGTCTAACATAAAAGAACAAAGCACTACTTCCTGCTTTTCAGCTCTCTAACTCTGAGTTAGTCAGCGACTTGAAGATGGGCCACATGGGACATATCTGTTCAGTGAGTTTGCAATTGATCCTCAGCATTCCACTCAGATTCAAAAGCAACAGTCATGACCCATGTGGCCCCCCTCAAGTCACTGATTGGTTACTGCCTGGCAGGGTAGCCATCAGGGGGGGACAGGGGGGAGAGTTGTAGGGGGCCCGAGGGTAAGGGGGGCCCGGCCACGCCACACTTACTTGATTAGCCGGGCCCCTCACCTTTCTGAGAGCTGCTGACTTCGGGAAGGCATGGACGTTTAAGGGGCCCTGGCCACCAATTTTCTTATAATGTGGGGGGGGCTGGCCACCAATTTTTTTTCTCATGTGGGGTCCTAGCCACCAATATGTTTTAATGGGGAGCCCCTGGCCACAAATGTTTTTTTATGGGGGGCCCTGGCCACAAATATCTTTTTATTTTTTATTAACATGTGGGAACTCTAGCCACCAATATTTTTTTTGTTTTTTTTACTGTGTGGTGGGGAGGGCGGACCTGTAGGTGGGGCTTCCGGTGGGCACAGGAAATTTTGTCATATAGGGCCCTGTGATTTCTGATGGCAGTCCTGCTGCCTGGTAACCAGGGTAACCAATCAATGGAAACCAAGAGAGCTGAAAAGTAGTGTCCAGTTATATTAGACATCCAGTCACTCCAGCCTTTATACATTACATTACAATTACATTACAACGAACTATATTAAAAACATTTTTATTTTGCACAGCCTATACTAGGGTTGCATACCTCCCAAATGTCCCTTTTTCAGAGGCACAGTCCCTCTTTTGACAGCTCAACCCGCAGTCCCTCATTTGTACTGGAAAGTCCCTCTTTTCTGTGCACTGAACAGCCAGAAAAAGAAACAAAGTTTCTCACTTAATTGGCTTTTAGCAGAGAGCCCAGAACAGCTAACAGGTGCGAATAAGATACTTTGTAACAATTTTGAGACACAAAAACACAGTTTAGATAAGGAGAAATAATTTCAAACTTTCATAACCTGCCAAATTTTGTAAAACGAACATGGTAATTAGGGGGTGTGATCAACAAATTGCTGCGCTACGTGCGGGAAAAAAATTTTTGTCCCTCTTTTTACTTCCAAAATGTTGGGAGGTATGGGTTGCCACCTTTTCTGCCTGTGGGGATGTGGCGGTTTTTTGTAATATTTGCCCTGGCCTTGGCTGGTATTTTAGAGGCTAAACTGGTTTTTAGGTTGGTAATCTTAGGGCAGAGCAATACAGTACATGAGGATTGAGGAAGTGAGCGGTCAGTGCTAGAGGGAAGCAAGGAACTGGGCTAGGGGAATGCAGGCAAGAGCTTGTGCCCAGCTGAGATTCAAAATAGGCCCTGGCATTTCAGGTACACAGAGGACCAATAGACTCTCTATGGCACCTTATAGCAGCCCCTCTGGCTGTGCTAGAACCCACAGATTGCCAGTCCAGGCCTGACCCTAGGCAGTGGCACGTGCTCTTCTGCCTACCCCTAGTTTCAGAGCTGGAGGCAACAGTCAACGACGCCCCCCTTATACAGCTCTCTGTCCCCACTAAGCAAACCCACAGCACAAGTTGCCCCCAAAATATTGAGAGGAACACACATACCCCCTCAGATGAGACCTGCAAATGTATAACTGCTCTGCAGCCCCGTATAGCAGTGTAGCTACAGTTTGATGATTCTACAGAGCAACGAAACAAGACACGACACACTCATTATCCAACCACTGTAGAAGCGCTCCCGTTTATATTTTATTTACCACATGACGATGTGGTAAGTGACGCCGCGCGTCACTTGCATGTGACGCCACAAGAAGGAAGACACCTCTAGGGAATGGTCGCAACTACAACAGGGGCAAGGAGCTTTCAATGGACAGCTGTGAGGGGCTGCTGTGTTAAGAAGTGTGGGAGTGTCTGGCGAAAAGTGGCACTGTACTTCAGTATAGTTTTCGCCTGTGCATAATAAGAACAGCAGTAGGTCAACGTCATGATGCTTTCTCAAGGCTTCTCACTGCTATGCCACTTACTGCTGTGTGGGATGTGTTTGGGCACAGGCTGGCTGGCACAGAGTGGGGATACGTGTTCTGATCTGTTGCCCCAGTACACGTGGGCTGAAGAACTCTCTCTTTCCTTGTTCCCTTCTTACTCCTTAGCTCAAGGACTCTCCAGGGACTCCGATATTTGCCTTCGCCTTCTGGTTGAATTTGCCAACAATAGTGCTGCCCTCAGCAGTTGCCTGGTCACTAATGCCAGGCCAGTCAGACTCTGCCAGCATTGCTACACTGAATATGTGCAGCTTCAAACTACTATGCAAAGCATTGAGACTCCCATGCAGGTGGGTGGAGGTGTGGCTTATGGGTAGAATATCACTTTATAATACACAAAAGCCATGAATATCTTGTAAATTATATTCTTATAAACTTCTGTATTATAATAAATAAAGTACCCCCAGTTGTAAAATATGAGGATATTAGAAGTTACCTCGGAGTTCCATGACCTGTATAAAAACACTCGGCCTTCCGCCTCGTGTTTTTATATCCTTATATTTTACAAGAGGGGGTACTTTATTCACTATATTATATGAATCTTATATACGTTTATATATTTACTTATCCTCATTTTTTCTGCCAAATCTTTTCACCCTTTTGAAACGCCCACTGCAACCCTGTCAAGGAATATAGTAGTAACTAGTATACTGATATATTTCAAAAACATTACAGACGAAGGATCAGATTTCAAGGTTGTAATGTGATGAAAAGTCCAAGCCTATGGCCACTTAACAGTATTCGTTTTTGGTGGATACTGTTTATTTACTTTTTGGCATATACCATTACCATTTTTATGGGAGACGTTTTTGTATAAAGCAGTGCATGGTATTGTGTGTGTTTTACTGACCTCAATTCTCCAGTGGTTAGTTCATTCAGAGTTCAGTCATTTGCAACCAAATATAATGGTCATCCATTTGTGAGGCCTTGTTCTTGTATTTTGACTGAACCATAGTTTGCACATGAGGACAAAGCTGGAGAGCCAAAGTTCCTCACAAGTACAAATATTTAGTCAGTGGTCATCTTTGTATTTGCTTCAATTGCACAATATGTCATCAGGCATGTACTTCAAGGGGTGTATCTATCTGCTTGTAAAACAGATAACAATACAAATATATAATAATGGTATGCCTGGGGCTAATTAATTTGAGTACTGCTTATTTGACCTGACAGCATAAGGCTGGCAAATATACTGTAGGTAGAGATCCTTACTCTAGAGATAGAGGGGCTCATTTATCAACACTGGGCATATTTGTCCATGGGCTGTAACCTATAGCAACCAACCAGTGATTAGCTTTATAAAGCCAGCTTCAAGAAGAACAATAAATGCAAAAATCTGATTGGTTGCTATAGGTAACAACCCATGACCATATTTGCCCATGGTGATAAATGAGCTCCAGTGACTCTTCTTTCTTGCCAAAAACAGACTTGTCTTGCAGTATCACTGGAATTCTTACTGTCTATACTAGTGATCCCCAACCAGTAGCTTGTGAGCAACATGTTGCTCCCAACCCCTTGGATGTTGCTCCCCAACCCCTTGGATGTTGCTCCCAGTGGCCTCAAAGCCAGAGCTGATTTTTGAATTCCAGGCTTGGAGGCAAGTTTTGGTTGTATAGAAACCAGCTGTACTGCCAAACAGAACCTCAAGTAGGCTGCCAGTCCACATAGGGCCTACCTATAGCCCTTATTTGGCAGTGCACCCCCGGAACTTATGCTTGTGTTGCTCCCCAATTATTTTTACATCTGAATGTTGCTCACGGGTGAAAAAGTTTGGGGACCCCTGGTCTATACAATAGAGCCAACGTCATGATTTAAATTAGTAACTCCCTTTTGAAAGCCATTGGACAGCCCAGTTAATAACGGAATAAAATCAGTATAGCTGCTCCAGAGTACATTTCTGAAAAGTTACAAAAGGGTGTAAGGTTTTTCTTTGTCAGTGTAAACAATTAAACATTTTGTGAAAAAAATAGCAGTTACATGAAAATAGTGTTCCACCTCCTTAGTAACTAAGCCTGACTCTCTTTTACTTTGGTTGGATAGGTAACACTAATTATCTAGCACATTGAGGGTATGTGTTTTCCCTATATTCACTTTGACTTGTGTAAAATCTCTAATAGCCTCTGAATTGTCCCTGTTCATAACTTAATGTTTGCTCATGGTTTCATAGTGTAAAGCTTATGTTGAAGAGGCAAGTTCAATGAGGTGCCTATCCATGTGTATGAATATACAGTATATTTAATTTATGGAGATAAAGAATGACTTCTGCTTTTAATGATTTACGCTTTTGCATTTTAAAATTTAGAGGTTTTCAGTCCTTTTTGAGGGAGCCTGCTTTGAAGGCAACATTTGGTCAATAGGCCTCTGCTTCTACACTGTTATGTCCCTGTGTTCCAGTCTGGAATGTTGGTTAGGTTCTCAGTGGCATGTTTGCAAGCAGGTCTATATAACCCAGGATCAAATGTCTTCCTTCAACAGATCCTATTAATCTGAAGCTTCCACAGATAAGTATCTTGCTAGTGCCTTGCAGCAAATCACTTATCACTCTGAATTCTCTTCAACAGGCTTATCACCAAATTTACTTTCCACTGGTAATGTTAGATTTAGCATTTTTCAAATTATCAAAACAATCTATTTATCCATATTCTCCTATCTTATCAACGGAGGCAACGTGTCCATAGAGAACAACTTGATTTCATTGCAGAATGATGGGAAGTTGCAGACTTATGCCTCTGCACTATTTATCAAACAAAAAAACAAGGAATATATGCAATGCCATCTCAATAATTTTTTCTTACTTCCTCCAATATGTCATTACTCTCTTACTTGTAAGTCTAAGAATATACAAATGCTGAGTATTTGTGCATTTCCTCTTATAAAGCAGAAGCTAAAATAACTCTTGGATAGAGACTTCCCCATCTGAATAATTTAGTCTGCATTTAGAGAAGTTTACTCAAGCCTGTTCATGGATATTTGTACAGTTTGCAACACACAACTAATACTATTACCGTATATAGATTAGTATAGTATAGGGTATGCATATACAGAAGAAACAGCATGATGTGAGCATGTTTTAGTACTATATAGTCAAACGGAGATTTTGAAAGTTTCAAAAGCATTATATATATATATATATAGTCGCACACCCCTTTTTTCTGTACTCTTTACTTACACATTTCATTTATTTTACCTGCAGAATGGTACAGTCAGCTGTGATACCAGTCTCCTGCAATCTGACAGAGTTCAAGTGGTTGTTATTCTAAATGACTTTTTTGAGCAGACCTGGGAAGAATCAAAATGTTTACGTAGGTATTTACCATGATGTAGTACTTATTGTAAGTTGTAAAAAAATAACCCCCCCCAAACATTCTATTTAATAATAATTTGTTGCCATGTTCACCATGGGTTTATTGGATACTACTTGTGCTGAACATGCTTTTTGCCTATTGTATTAAAATTGGAGCTATGATTGGTCCTTGCGAAGTAGATATTTATATTGCCTGTATACAAAATGCATCCTTACTCTTTGTTGTGACTGTTTGTTAGCAGAAGTGTGTTATGCAGTGGGTTTATCTATGCACTAGGAATCTAATTATCTGCCTCACAAGGACCAAACAAGTTTCAAGTTCCCTGTTTGTACTGTTTTAGCTTAAGCCTTTTTCTTACCACTAACTTAGTACTGCAGTGCTTCAAATCTGCAATATGCAAGCACAGTACACACACACACACAGGCAGGCATTTTTTGTTATGTGTGTTGTTTGTGTTTTTATCACTTCCTGAGGTCTGGGTCTTGGACCGTTCTCAAGATACACCATGTAATTAAAAGCAAGGTTTTATACCCTCCCCTATCTCCAAACAGGAAATGAAATCACTAACACACATCACACATAGACATAGGTAAAGGCTGTCACAATACTAAATGCTGTTCATTCATTGTTAACTCGCAACAAAGTTGCACATTTGTGTCCACTATTGCCAATGTTACAGAAATATAGTTCCACATCTACTGTATATCCACTCTTACCCAATTTACAGAAACAGCTCCAAATTAAGTATTATGTAACAGTCTTAATATCCTATAAAACAAAAATCCAAAACATGGCATGATCATATTAAATATAGACATCATCTCTGGTTAAGGAAGCATGTTAGGGACAACTGTTTATTAAGACCATTGGGCTCCATTGTATTACGTTTTTTTATCCAGAAGCATTCTCTCTGGAGAAGCATTTTTGGACCTCTCTGGGGGGGTGGTATATGGTCTATGCCAATATATTTAAATGTAGGTAAATTATGTCCCTTCTCCAAAAAATGTTTGGCCACTGGTTTCGTTGTACGATTGTCGAAATGCTGTACTTATAGCCAAGCGCTGGGCGTCCATCCAAAGCCGCAAAGTAAGGTCTGTCTTTGCCACATATGAAAGACCACACAGACAGGTGATTAGGTAAATGACATTTGTGGTGGTACAGGTAATATGAGATATAATAGCGAATCGTCTCCCTGTATGCGGATGCGTAAAGCACTGACTAGGACCCGTATACCATACAGGTGGGACATCTGAAACATCCCATCTTCCTGTTGGCCAACCACCCTGTCTGTACTTGTTGATTGCTCAAAATTGGGTCTGTCTTAACTAAAAGGTTGTGCAAACTGACACCTCTCTTGTAAGCCATCATAGGGGGACTGGTTAACACCGGTTTCAATCCATTATCGGCCTGTAAAATATTCCAATTTTTGTACATAACTTTTTTAATTTGTCCTGTGACCCCAGAGAATCGTGAAGAAAAAACAAGCCTATTGAAAGATCGATCACTCTTTTCACTCTCCATTACCTTCCTTTTAGCCTTAAAAAGAGCTTGTTTAAGCTACTTGGATATTCCCTAGCCTGGAATCTATCTTCCATCTCTTTAAGCTGTATAGCTCTGGTCTCCTCAGAGGAGTTATTTGCAGAACCCTGCAAAATTGGGAAATGGGAAGGGAAATTTTCATAGTTTCAGGGTGCTGAGTATTCCGATCTGTAGTTTTTCTATACAAAGAATAATCAAACCTGTTACCTTTCCACATCCAAAAATTGTATACTATCAGTGCTGGTCATGCATGGCTGTAAATTTCACAGGACCCCCCAAATAGTTTAAATGGGTCACCATGGTCATAAAGGACGCTTCGCTACCCCTCCACACTATCAGTATATCATCGATATAACGTCTAAAAAATTAAAGGCATGTTCCAAATTCCGGCATTATATTATTTTGCTCAAACTGATGCATGAAAAGATTAGCATATGCAGGTGCCATGGCTTTTCCCATCACTGTGCCTGACACCTGCATATAGTAGTCGTGTTCAAATCTGAAATAATTCATAGTAAGGCACATGTGGAGAAATTGCATAACACATTCAATGTTAGGACCTGAGTAATGATCATACAGCACCACCAGGACGTCCTATAGTTTCCAGTAGAGATAGCCTTCTACATCCTATTGGATTATATATTGACTCTATACTGCAACCAATTATTCAAGCCACACCCACTTATTTGAGGGACACTCCACATTTACTCAGTTTGATTAATGATTTTAGAGTCCTCTGTATATATATATAGATATATAGATATATATAATGCATTTTTACATTTCCTGCATGTATAAGGAATGTTTAAGGAAATGTGTTTGGATTATATTCATAATAATGTAATTTTTTCTTCTCTTCTAACCCAGAGTGCTTACAGAATCAAAGCCACTTCATCAGAAGCTTCTGGGTGCCACGAAAAGCGTGAAGCAGGCAGCTAAGTTTTTTGGTATGCTGCTGTCATTTTGGATATTTTAATGTGCTTTAAATACATTTTCACTTTTTTTTTAACTTCCTTGGTGCTCCGCTATTTGTATCTACTAAGTTTAATAAATGGAGAAACGAGACCCGAGTGCGTGCTATCTTCTGTTGAGATATATAATGTATTTTTTTTTTCATCTCTTCTACCCCAGAGTGCTTACAGAATCAAAGCCAGAGCTTGCTGAACACCACATGTGAATTCATGGATATGTTTCTTAGTCTACAAACCTGTTTTAAATTGAATATGAAGGTAACAGAAGATCTTCTTCAGATATTTAATACAGACACTTTTGAGAACTAGGTTAAAGGAGAAGGAAAGATCTTTTAACTTGGGGGTGCCAAAAGTTATGCATCCCCAAGTGATCGCATGTGCTTAACTGAAACCCTGGGCCGGTGCACCTATAAGGAGAAAACTGCAATGGCCCGGGATTCTTCCCTGGACCTTTGCCGTTTTCTCCTTATAGGTGCACCGGCTCGGGTTTTAGGTAAATACATGCGATCACTTGGGGGTGCCTAACTTTTGGCACCCCCAAGTCAAAAGACCTTTCCTTCTCCTTTAACCAAGAAGAAAACAAGGAGAATTTTAGTATTGTATCTTTACTGCCAAACCAAGTTAATAGACATTAAACAAATGATGGTGCACAAAGTGCGTTGTGAACGAATTGCTTGGCAGACAGTTTGGTCACGTGTATGACTTAGTGGAATAAGACATTAAAATGCATGGAAAAGTTTTGGCATCAGCAGACTGAATTTTTCTGTTCACTGATATATATCTCATGGAGAATCACATAACATTGTAACTATTGTTTAAGACTAATGGCAAACATGGCATGTTCTCTGCCAGTAGAATAATGCCAATGCACTTCAAACTGCCTCATGGAAGTAAATGCTGACATAAATGGCATCCAGTTGTCAGTGCATATACATGCTGTTTTTTTGGCCAGATAACACAAAAAACTTTACATGCCAAAATCCATCCCATGTGTACACAAACAGGTGGATGACAGTGCTTACTACTACAGGCAATTGAAAACACAACCTGCCTTTAGCCTAAGCTTCTAAAGCACTTTGGGTCATATTTATGAAATGGTGCAATCAGAGCTTGTTAAAGTTCAGGAGCATTGTATGGGATGTTTAGGGGCATATTTATCAAAAGGTAAATTATGTCAAAATGATATTCAACTAATAGAGAACTGGGGAGTTCTCTGGGGCAGGGGCAGTGGTGTTCTGTACTGTTTTAACTTTGATAAATATGCTTCTTAGTCTCATGGCTATATTGTTCCATGTATAAGCAAAATTAAGCATTCACTGAATCAAGGGACTAAGTTATACATAATTTTGGATATACTGTATATGCCAAAAGTTGTACTTGTATTACACAAGTATGCACCTAGTTTGGCCAAAAATACGTCCGTATGATCGGTGTCCCTTAATAAATATTTAAATTAGCCTAATGATTTTTAGAATGATTTTTTTTATTTGTGTAGCAGAATATCCAAATCTGCCTCCACTGCATTCACTTTTGTTAAAAATATTTGATTTATAGATTTGTCTTTCTTTTTTTATAATTAATCTTAGGAGCCAATAGTTGTGACACAGCAAGGCAACTATTCTAGTGTTTGCAGAAATTGCAGTAAGAATTACAGAGAACTTAATGATCTGTACAGCAAACTAGAGAAGGAAAAGGCTCTGTGCATTGACTTGGAAGATGCAGTAAGTATTTTGTCTGGGTAATATTTAAACAATAAGACCATGAGAGAGGTTAGCTATGGTTGGTATAGCTTGTAAATTTCTTGCAGACTAGATTTTTTACCCTTGTGGGCATTTTTAGTAGTTTTAAAGGAGTAGAAAAAAAGCTAAAATCACGTGGAAGTTTTAAGGCACTCCCTCAGTGATTTTAGTCACTTACCTCCTACCCCAGGTTGGAACTTCTTTTCCATAGAAAACACACCAGCCTAGTGCTGAGTGCCACACCATCAATTTTTTTATGGTATATGAAGCACTGGATGAGCACAGTACAGGCATTTTTAACTGAGATTTCGGTATTGTGCATGCACACTTTTAGCATTGTTGCAGGAGCCCTAAAAAACTGGTTGTATGGAGCTCTGTAAATGTTACCTTGGGTTGGTGACTTTTTTGAAAAAGAGGTATACCAGCAAAGGGTAGGATGTAATCTCTAGAATCACTGCAATGTATCTAACAACTCCGCACCACCAGTAATTTTAGCTTTCCTACTTTAAAATATGAGCAGTGTGTTTGAGCAGTGCTAGCCTGCCATTATGAAGCCATCAGCCAACTTTTATAAGTGACCAGAAAAATGGTGCCTGTTGGGCAATCATGGACGCAGATGGGACATGTATTTATTATTAACATTGACAGTGGTTAACTTTTTTTATTATTATATATTATTCCTTTCTAGTGGAAAAACTACCACCTCTCAAATCACAGTTGTTAGTGGCAACTGTGTTAGTGTCATATAAAATAATGATCTCCTCCATTCCATCTTTTACCTTTCTCCTTAGTCGCTTGGGGGACACAGGAATAATGGGTATTGCTTGCACCACTAGGAGGCAGGACACAACAAAATAGAAACAAACTAGACCCTCCTCCTCCTGCTATACCCCAGCTCCCAGGCGGAGCTAGACCAGTTTCGTTGTGTCCTCAGGAGGTTAGGACATCCTCAGCTCCTTCTTAGGAGTTAATTCTTTTTATTATTTATTATTATTTTATCATTTATTATTTTATATATTATTCAACTGTGACTCATCAACCAACAAGGACTGAACAGCTACACTGAGTAGACTGTCTCCATTGTCCACTATATTCACATTGTCACCGGGGTCACGAAGTGCTCTGGCACAGACCATCCAGCATAACACCCTCCCTCCTTACTTCTACAGGGGGAGGCTTGTCTGGCCGGTAGACGGGGCAGGAGTCGAGTCGCTTACTCAAGGAGAAGGCTAGGTAAGTATTAACACTTTCTCTGCCTCTCCTGCCCTTGCTCCAATGCAGCTCCTCTCTGCTGCGGCTGCTCTTAATAGCACAGCCGAAAGCCTTCCTGGCAGACACTCCTTTCATAGGGGAGGTGAGCTTGCTGCGGTTTTTGGGCCTTAGGCACCTCCGCAGCAGAAGGACTAGCTTCTCCAACAGCTACGCGCCCTTACTCAAAGCTGGGCGCGCTCTGTGATTCTTTTACCTATGCGCAACCCTGAAGTGCGCATCATCAAGCTGGCGCCTCTCAAACTAGGCTCGCGCAATCACGCGATGTAGTTTGCGCCAAGGGCAGCCCTCAATGCTTCACAGAGGGTGCACATTCAGCACAGGCAAGCAGTTCCACATCAGAGGACTGTACGTAGTCTAAGGGGATCGCACCTTCCTGGAGTGCAACCGGAAGTATGCACAGCACATGGGTGCCACTCAGGGGTCCTCTCTGCCCCAAGAAATTAGCAGCACTCACCGGCAGCACCACAGCCAAATCAAATTAGGGACTGTGCTGCCTCCATATCCGAAGCAGTTTGTCAAAGGGGGGCTTAGCTGCTGCAACCACCAGCAGGCACACCATCCCTTGGGGCCCGATAACGAATCCTGCTACCCGGAGGGACTAGTTTCCTCCAAGCACAGTACTGGGCCCTATTGTACCTATAGAGGAGACCATTTTGTAAAACCCTAATTTTCACATTACAGCAGACATGTTGCAGGTTATTAAGCAGGCTCTATTATGCCTCTGCTTCTCCCCCGCTGTTCTCAAGCACATTAGCTCCTGGAGATAACCTTACTTGACTAAATTATTCTGCTAAAGGTTTTTAATCTTTCCCTTTTAGCACACCATGTCTGAGAGTTCCAGTGACAACCTTTTTCTGTGGAAGGCAACCACTGCTTCAGCACAACTTTTAGCCTGTGCCACATGCTGCAAACGCTTACCATTCGGTAGCAAGGAACTTCTGTGCTCCACGTGCAAGCCGCCTGAGCCTGTTCCGGAAACTCCAGGATTCATCCAGGTAAGCTCAGACCCCCATGGGGCACCAGCGGCCCAGGCCAGAGATCCCTCATCTCTAGGATCCCAGCCTTCCCCTCAGTGGGATTCCCAACTGGCTTCTGGCATTCCCAAGCTGGCCAATTCCTTTGACAGGTACCCGGCCTGCCTAGACAACAAGCCCTAGCTACCTCAGTGCAGGGCCCCCTCTCCGTCTGCAGCAGACCGTGACGAGGAGTCCATTGCTCTCTTCCCTTCTCCCCTTCGACTCAGGGGACTAACATGCTCTTTCCGATGGAGAACTGTCACACAGCGCTTATATGCTGAGCAATCAGGAGGCAGAGGACTCTCCTAAATTGTCCTTTGACATTACCTCTGTTCTAGAAACCCTACACCTACAGGATCCTGGAACTAGCTCCAGTTCCTCCTCTGGGCCCTTCAAACGTCAGAGTAGAATCTCTCCTTCCTTCCCTCTTATGACCAACTTGATATGATCATTTAGCAGGAGTTGGGTAAGCCCGTGAGACGTTTTCAGTCCAACCGGAGTGAGTATGGCTGTCCAATCCTGGTCAGATGCCCTATGCCGAACAATTTTTTCTGCTGTTCCTCGTCAGGAACTTCCGAACCGGCATCGCAGATCAAGGAGGCCAACGGCTGTTTATAGGAGGCATCGCTCGACGTGGACCAGGCGATAGGACGATCTTCCGCACTGGAGGTACAGTCCGCCGCTCTCCTTGGATGAAACTATGGACAGCGGATCTTCTTCTAAGAAGTCCCTCACTTCCACTGGAGAGAGAGATTCAGGGGCTACTATTCCAACCCCTTGTAATAACCAAGAAGGACGGGTCAGCCCATCCGAGTTTGGATTCCAAGGAGCTCAACTTTTTCATCCGCCTGAAAAAAATTCAGGATGAAGTCTCTCCGAGCTGTCATAGCGGCAATGTCACCAGGCCAATTCTGGCCTCCCTGGACATAAAGGATAAGTACCTTCATGTACCCATCTTTCCCCATCAGAAGTTTTTTCTTTATGATTTGCTGTCCTAAATCAGCATTTCCAATTTACGGCTCTTCCTTTCTGCCTCACCTCGGCTCTTCAAGTCTTCACAAGGATCATGTCAGTAGCCGTCTCAATAAAAATTTGCACTCATTAGCCGCACTTTGAATATAGCCAAACTTTGTGTTTCCCTGGAAGCTCCGTCCCTGGCCTCCACTTTGTAATCGTAATTATATTAGAATATGGGAATCACACGCTGTAGGCAGAATAACTGCATATAATATTTATTGTGAATCCACACAACATGTTTCGGGCATCAAGGCCCTTTTTCAAGTGTCACTTGAAAAAGGGCCTTGGTGCCCGAAACATGTTGTATGGATGTCGAGGAAAGGTTTTCTCTGGTGCCGGGATCCTCGCCATGAGGGTGGCTCGTAAGCATGTTCCGCCAAAACCTAACACTGAGTATGGTCTACCTTCTATCAGTGGAGCCACGGAGTAGATTTCACCGTTTCACCAACTTTTTGGCCTTCCTTCAAAAGGGACTATCCATGGGCCTATCCTTGGGCTCCCTAAAATCCCAGATCTCAGCTCTGTTACTCCTGTTCCAGAGGTGTCTTGCCTTACATGCCCATGTCAAGACCTTCTTACAAGGGGCGGCCCCTGTTAAGCCTCCTGTCTTGTCCCCAGTACCGACTTAGGATCTCTCCCTCGTACTATGATCTCCACAACGATCTTACGGTGGCCATCGCATCAGCTTGCAGGGTATTGGAGGTTTCTGCTCTATCCTTCCTCGCCTTCATCAGGGTAGGTCTTCTGTGCACCTTTCCTTCCTTCTCCTTAAGGTGGTTCCCCCTCCATTGAACCAAGAGATTACCATTCCAACCTTCTGTCCTTCTCCTTCCATCCAAAGGAGGTGGCCCTTCATCCACTGGATTCCGTGCAGGCTCTCAAGTACCCCCTGCACAGAGTAGAAGACATCCGCAAATCTGACTCTCCGTTCCTCATTCCCTCCGAGCCCCGCCAGGGCTCTCCTGCCACCAGGGCAAGGGGCTAAGCCCCCCTTGGAAAATTTTAGCCATCTTCATACCTTTGCGGCTTTTGACACCCGCTACGGCAGGAAGGCACTTCAAGCCACAGTGGCTAGTTCCACATAGGCCTCTACCTCCCGCCCGTTTCTATAGGGACAGCTTTGGTATGTCCCCATTGTTCCTGTGTCCCCCAAGCAGACTAAGGAGAAAAGGAGATTTTGTGTACTCACCGTTAAATCTCTTTCTCTCCAGTCGCTTGGGGGACACAGAACTTCCCTCCCTGGTTGAAGCCTTCACTTTACTAATCAGACATGGTCGCTAAATGCAACCAAACGTTTTTTCTTGTATATAGTTACATAAGGCTTCACTTTTATTGGTAACCTCCTGTTCCGTGCTTTGGTACGAACTGGTCTAGCTCCGCCTGGGAGCTGGGGTATAGCAGCAGGAGGAGGGACTAGTTTGTTTCTATTTTGTGTCCTGCATCCTAGTGGTGCAAGCTATACACATTGTTCCTGTGTCCCCCAAGCGACTGGAGAGAAAGAGGTTTAACGGTGAGTACACAAAATCTACTTTTTCCTGGCCACTCCATATCAGCATTACATACGGGGGGCTCCGCCTATCCCCGCCCATTGACCAGATAGTCCCTCCCTCCCAAGCTTTAAAGCCACCCCCAGGGGCCCACATACCTCGTCTTTTTTCTTTCTGTCCTTTGCTCTGACTGACCAGAGGGTCCTTCCTAGTTTGTTACTCATCCCCTAGGTAGTTGTAAGCTTCCTCAGGTGGATCAGGGCAGAGTGCTTATTCCTCCTCCCTCTCTTGTGAGGACAGGGACAGGCAGGTTACTCACTGTTTAGCACTTGGCCTGCAGCAGTGCGATCCCAGAGAGTTTTCCCATGAGGCCGTGCCATGGAGGTGATCACTTAAGGTTGCCTGTGGCACTAGGAATCCGTCCATACTTTTCCCTTTGTCGGTCTCCCTGACCCGCTTCAGCCAGAACCTCTGCTGCCTTCAGTAGCGCTCCTTCCTCCAGACACGCGGCAGCCATCTTTGTTGTGGGCTAAGCGTGTTTGGAGCCGCCCACATGGTTCCGCGTCCATGGCGGCGGCCATTTTGGATGTGGGCAAAGTCTGCAGCTGTGACGCACTTCCGGTTCCGGCCCGGGGTGTTTTAATTCTGGCGCATCTGGTTTTCACTTGTTGCCGGTTCTGCTCCTCTGCCTGAAGGTTCGAGCTGCCCTGCTGCTGACTCAGCTCTGGTAGGTGAAAGGGGGTTATTGTGTCCTGCTTGCGGGGGGGGGGGTTCTTAAGGATTAGGCCACTCAGTGCTGCTCCATAATTCTATTTATCCTGCTAAGGGATCTTTTCAGTTCACCCCCACTTGCATGTCTATTGCATTACAGGTATCCTTGCCTGGTTTCCTATGGATTCCTCAGCCTCTACAGCCTCTGCCCTCCAAGCTAGGTAGGTCCCTCCTGTACTATTCCTTTTTTCTTTTCTTATTTTCTCTCTCTCTCCCCATTCTCTCTTTTCAGCTTGCCTGAAGATGTTGCTAAAAAACGTAGGATTAAAAGTCCCCAGTTGGCTCTCCCAGAATGCATGGGTTGTTTTAGCCCTCCCCTAGTGGGCAAAAAATTTTGCAAGTCTTGCTGGAAAGATTTCTGCAGCTCAGCCTCGGGGATTCCTGTCTTAACCACAGGGAATGTGGAAGAAGCTCAGGATCTTGTCTCCCAGCATAGGGATGCCTGGGGAGCGGCAGAGGATTCCTCTGAAGACGAGTGTCTTTCCCCTGAGTTACAGTCGGAAGCCTTGTTAGACTCAGATGAGGAAATAGACAGCCCCCAGGATACCTTTGATCTCTCCCTTGTTACTCCACTAATTAGGGCAGTAAAGCAGACCCTGGGGGTAGAAGAGGAAAGCACAGGAACCTCAACTCTTAAGGTCCTGCCATCTCCTGCAAAGAACCGTCATACATTTCCTCTCTTCCAAGAGGTCTCTGACCTTATCAAGATAGAGTGGCAAAAAGCTGCAAAGAAGGTCTCCTTTGTGTCACAAGGCACTAGGTTCTCCAAACTCTATCCATTCAGAGATTCAGAGGTTAAGGAATGGGTCACTGCCCCTTCAGTGGACCCCGCAGTCATACATTTGGCAAAGAAAACTACCCTGCCAATTGACGACAGCTCTGCCCTTAGGGACCCCATGGACAGACGAGTAGACTCAGACCTCAGAAAGGGGTTTCTGGTAGCTGGGGCAGCATGTAAACCAGCAGTGGCACTGGTCTCGGTGGCTAAGGCCATGTCCCTCTGGATAGATGGCATCGACAAAGCCCTTGCCGAAGGAGTGGATAGGAAGGAAATTTCTTCTAGCCTAGCAGAACTCAAACTTGCCACAGTGTTCATATCAGAAGGCACAGTAGATCTCACCAGATTAGCAGCTCGTTCTATGGCCCTATCGGTGGCGGCTCGTCGAGCTCTCTGGCTCAGATCATGGACGGCGGACGTCTCCTCCAAGACAAGCTTGTGCACCTTACCTTTTGAGGGCCTATGCCTCTTCGGGTCCAAATTGGATGACGTAATATCTAAGGCTTCTGGGGGGAAAAGCTTATTTTTACCCCAAGAAAAGAAGAGACCATCATCTTTCCATTTTAGATCCTCTATTTTTCGCGGCTCAGGAAGACCGGTTGCGGGAAGACAAGTCTCCAGACCAGCAGGTGAAAACTACAAGCCCTTTTCATGGAAAAAAGGCCAAGTGACCTTTGTCAGAGGAGACAAGTCCAGGTCATCCCAGTCTAATAAGAAGCCTTCCTGACTATCCGTCCACGATAGAAAAGGTAGGAGCCAGGCTGGCAGATTTTCTCCAAATATGGATTTCTACCATCTCAGATCAGTGGGTTCTAGATATCCTGTCAAGGGGTTATCGGCTGGAATTCAACTCCATCCCAACAGAGAACCATTTTGTCACCTCTTCTTACCCCAAAAAAGGGGAAAAAAGAGAAGCCCTGGATCACTACCTACAATGGCTGCTGGAAGAGAAAGTTCTCTCTCCTGTCCCGGTAGCGGAACAAAACAAGGGGTTTTATTCAGTACTATTCCTGGTAAGGAAAAACTCAGGAGGATGGAGACCTATTCTGGACTTGAAATTAATCAACAGGCATCTGAGGGTACAGAAGTTCAAGATGGAATCAATCTATTCGATCATTGCTGCAATTCTCCCAGGAGACTGGCTCCTCTCCATAGATCTGAGGGACGCTTACTTACCTGTGACAGCCTCACATCAGCGTTTCCTTCGATTTGCCATCGGAGGGAAACATTTCCAGTTTCGTTGTCTCCCTTTCGGTCTGTCCACAGCCCCGAGAGTTTTTTCAAAGATTCTGGTCACCTTGGTGGCGGCACTCAGGCTGGAGGGGATCTCAATCTGGCATTATTTGGACGACATCCTTCTGTCAGCAAGAAACAAGGAGACTCTACTGAAACATCGAGAGAGAGTCTTAAACTTCCTACTCTCCCATGGTTGGTTGATAAATGGAGAGAAGAGCCAACTATCCCCATCCCAATCCTTGGTCTATCTAGGGGCTTGGTTCAATACCCAAGAAAACTTAGTATCTCTTCCTCCTCTGAAGATTGCGGCTATCATCAACCTAGCCTCACATTTCTTGACTCAGTCCCAAGTCCCAGCCAGAAAAATGATGTCCTTATTGGGGTCCATGGCATCGACAATCCCTGTCACAAAGTGGGCACGATGGCATATGAGGCCAGCCCAGTTTTTGTTCCTGGATCAATGGAACAGGGAAACGAAAGACTGGGAGCAGCAGATTCTTCTCTCTCACCCTTTCAAAGAGTCGCTCCGCTGGTGGACCAAGGAGAAGAACCTAGAGAAGGGTTTTCCCTTATCACAACCTCAATGGAAGACACTGATCACCGATGCCTCAACCTGGGGTTGGGGGGCACACCTGGACTCAGAATGGGTACAAGGGACATGGTCCTCACGACAGACCAATGTGCCTTCCAATATCCTGGAGATAAGGGCTGCGAAGTTAGCTCTCTTTTCGTTCACAAAAAATCTGCACAATTCCTCAGTCAGGCTCCTTATAGACAATACCACGGCAGTGGCTTACATCAGGAGACAAGGGGGTACCAGGAGTACTTCTCCTCTCCAGGAGGTTCAACCTATCATCAGTTGGGCAGAGAGGAATCTGGTCTCACTGACAGCGGAATATCTCCCAGGGAAAGACAATTAGGAGGCGGATTTTCTGAGCCGCAATTCGGTGTCAAGTCACGAATGGTCCTTAAGCCAGGAGGTCTTTCAGAAGCTGGTGGAAAGATGGGGTCTTCCGGAAATCGATCTCATGGCATCACATCTCAATGCAAAGCTTCCAATTTTCTTCTCAAGAAAACCTTGCCCGACACCTCAAGGAGCAGACGCCATGCTTCAGAGCTGGTTCTTCAGCCTGGCCTATGCCTTTCCCCCGTTCCCGCTTATCATAAAGATTCTCCAAAAAGTAATCCAAGACAGGAGCGATTTGATCTTAATTGCACCAAATTGGCCGCGCAGGCCTTGGTACCCATTACTTCTCAAACTTTCAGTGGATCCCCCGTGGCCTCTTCCCAGGAGGAGGGACTTGCTGTGTCAGGGGCCTCTCCTTCACCCAAACCCAGCGGCTCTGTCTCTTCAGGCCTGGAGGTTGAGCGCAAAAGGCTGGAAAAGTTGAGCTTACCTGAAAGTGTTATAGACACCCTGCTCAAGTCTAGGAAGTCTTCCACATCATCCGCTTACTGCAGAGTTTGGAAAAGGTTTCAGCTTTGGTGCAATCAGTTTGGTTTCTCGTGGGAAGAGATCTCTCTCCCTCAGGTTCTAGGCTTCCTCCAATCTGGTTTAGAGAAAGGTCTACAGTATAGAACCCTAAAAGCTCATGCTTCCGCCATATCAGCCATTTCTGGAAAATCCTGGTCTTCGGATCCTACAGTCCAAAGATTTTTTAAAGCAACCTTGAAGGTACGCCCTCCAGGGGTTAAAACTTCACGATATATGGAAATGTCAGCTTCCTTTAGAAAATAAGACAGACTATTTGTTGTCCCAGCGGGAAACAGAAAAGGGCCACTTCTACCATCATACCATCATACCATCTCGTTTTTGACGACAGCGCCCGTTTTTGACGCCGGCGCCCGTTTTTTCGACGCCGGCGCCCGTTTTTGGAATTTTTACCGCAAATTTTCGTGGGCGTTTCGCAAATTTATTCGCTCGGCGCGAATTCGCGCCTGGCGAATAAATTCGCCCATCACTAACCATCAGCAGATGGATGACCTTGTGTATCTCAAAAGCCTATCAAGCTCAGGGCAAGCTAGCTCCGGAGGGTTTAACGGCTCACTCCACCAGGGCGGTTGCTTCTTCTTGGGCAGCATTGGCAGATGTTCCTCCTTCTCAGATCTGTGAAGTCGCTTCATGGTCTTCGGCTCGGACCTTCATTAAGCACTATCGTCTGGACCTACCCTCTTCGAGTAACCATGCTTTTGCGGCAGGGGCCCACCTTGCCTTTTCTTGTCAGTAAAAAATTTTTTTATCAGCACCTCTGGTGTTTTGTGGTTTTTCTTCCCACCCCGGAAGCACGATGGCTTGGTATATCCGTATGTAATGCTGATATGGAGTGGCCAGGAAAAATAGAGAATTCCTATCATACTTACCGTAATTTCCTTTCCTGGCCACTCTCCATATCAGCATTTCCCACCCCTCTTCGGCCAGAAGCTTGGTATTAGACGAGGTATGTGGGCCCCTGGGGGTGGCTTTAAAGCTTGGGAGGGAGGGACTATCTGGTCAATGGGCGGGGATGGGCGGAGCCCCCCGTATGTAATGCTGATATGGAGAGTGGCCAGGAAAAGAGAATTACGGTAAGTATGATAGGAATTCTCTATTTTTGCTTCTCCCCATTTACCCTTTGCCATTCTCTCCTTCAACCTCACACTATCCCTATGCCATTCTCTTTCTCGTTCCTCCCCCACCACATACCATTGCCCATCCCCACATGCCATTACATCCCTGTTTCCCTATATCCAAATATGAAACACTTTCTGTTTGTCCAGTTCATTATATGCTTCTCTAGGGCAGGAAATGATGCAAAATGATGTACCACCTCTGCAAAGCACTGTGGAAATATGTCAGTACTATATAAATACAAGGAACAATAAATAAAATAAATACCCATTCTGTTTTAGACTTCTATCAATATATGTACTATTCTCTTAACTGCTCTTCTTTAATGTGTTGCGTTTGAGTGTTAATACATATACATAGTCACAGTTCTCATTAATCATGCTGTTTGATGTTTTGAAACATCAGATACTGTAAATAGAACTGATTAAAGCTTTCTTCTTTTTAGTATTCTTTATTTTCCAACTGGATTATTGATATACCTTATATTTTTTTGTGTTTTCAGATGAACAGCACGCGCATTCTTTGGAGCAAAACATTCAACTGTACAGTACCTTGCACTGACACTGTTCCTGTTATTGCAGTTTCTGCATTTATTCTTTTTCTACCTGTTATTTTCTATCTCAGCAGCTACTTACATTCCGAGCAAAAGAAGCGCAAGCTTATTTTCCGTAAGTGTTCTTTAATAGTGCAAAAACATACTGGTGAAGTCAGAAGCAAGTGTTATGGTGGAATTGTTAAATTATTTTAAAGTTTTTATAATCCATAAACAATGTACATAAAAAGACAGTATTGTAAATTTTGAGTCTATGACTTCTTGTATCCATATATTTGGAAGAAGTACAGCTGACATTTTCCTTATCTGGAAATTCACTCTCCAGAAAGCTATGAATTAAGGGAAGGCAAACTCCCATAAAGTGCATTTATTTGAATGTGAATTTTTTTTTTTAATGATTTTCTTTTTTTTCTGTAATAAGAAAGCAGCAACTTGTACAAACTAATGCGCATAAATCCATATTGATGACAAATTATGCTCATTGTTTATTTAAGGTTTAAATGTTTTTTTAAGCAGATTTAAAGAAAATATCCCTTTTTTGAAATACCCATGTCATAAGCATTCCAGATAATATTTCCTATACCTGTATTTTATTTCCTGTAGTGCACAATTTTTATTATTTGTGTATTTACTGTTATGCTGTGAAATAATTTTGAAATAACTTGTTTTCTGGAAATGATTGCGATAAATACACTTTAATACCCAAACTTATTTCTTGCTGAATAAATCAAGAGTAATGCATGTCATACATTTGTTTAATACCTTATCAGGCAAGGACGCTACAGGCACTTTGCTAGGAAATGTATGTACTGTTTTTGTTTAAAATTATGAACAACATATACTTTGTGTGCCTGATTTTTTTTTTGTAATTATACATTTGCAACAAAATACCTTAAAATTGGAGAAACTAAACGGTATAGAGATTTTGCAAGTGATCGGACCTTAGTCATTAATAGTATAATAGGTTCAACCATCAGAGTCAGGTACCACCAGAGCCAGACCTTTCTAAACTTTCACAAATTATAGATAATAGTACTCTGGAGAACTAATTAATTATTAAATGGTGATCTTTCGGGTCCAATATCCTTTCTCAGGTGCTTATATCAACAGCGTGCTGACCCACAACACCTTTTAAAGCCAAAAAACAACAAACAAGGATGGCCATTCCTCCATGTGGCCAGAAACATTAGCATACATTGTTTAGAAACCTATTATAGAGTATTGCCAACTAGTGGCCTGCTCTGGTAATGCACTGAAAATCCAAATCCTGCATTTAATCATATGTATTTCTAAGCAGGTGAAAAGTTTAAAGAAGTATAATCATTAAAGTCCATATATGCTGAAAAATAAATATCACATTATAAGTTAAGTTATAAAAAACTTTTGTAACTTTGTGTATCATTCAATCTAAATGGTTCCAGTGTGTTTAGACTATCTATCCATTTCGCTTCACACTGTAGGAGCAGCTTTTTTTCTGTCACCACCCCTACTAGGTAATATCCCTTCTTCCAACACTTGCTATCTAAGGCTGGCACTATAATGTTTATTTTCAAAAAGTGTTACCCACCGGTGTGTGTTTTAACCTCATTTGGATTATAGTTTGTTATAGATCTTTTGTGTTCGTTAATTCTTATTCTTACTTTTCTGGAAGTTTGTACAACATACATTTTTGCATGTGGACACTTAAGTCCATAAACCACATAGTCAGTGTTACATGTACTGTATTGCTTTACTTTTATTTTATGATCTTTTATTGGATGAGTAACATGCTCACCCTTTATAATTGAATTGCAACAGCCGCAATTAAGACAAGGGAAGGTGCCCATTTTCGGGGTACTTAAAAATCTTGTACTTTGTAATCTGACTTTACCAACTTATCCACAAGGGTTCTACCCCTCTTATATGAAAAGATGGGAAATTCTTTACAAAATTAAATATCACTTGTAAATATGGCATAAAAGTTTGAAATCACAATGACATCATATATTAGCAGCACAACAGGAATAATATTATTTCACTTTCTTTTTCAGCCAGCCGCATAAAGTCACATGCCAATGCAGTGAATATTCAGCATAAATGTAACTGAACTGTGAAACCTCTGCATAAGGAGCCTTTGCACTATACAGAAATGGTAACTTGTTTGAAGTTAAAGAAAAAAAAAAAACCTGCACCACAAGGAGGTGTTTATTTCTACATTATCAGAAGGAACCAAGGGGCAAATTCACTAAGAATCGAAGTTGCGCCAGGCGCAACTTCGCCGCACTTCGCCAGGCGAATTTTCGCCAGCGCTCCGCAAATTCACTAAAATGCGAAGTTGCGCACAGGGGTAGCGTAAGTTTGCGAAGTTGCGCTAGCGTTGATTCGCTATATAAAGCGAAGTTGCGCTAGCGAAGGCTAATTTGCATACGGCGCGAAATTCAAATTTCAATGGAGGAACACGTATCTGCACTACAAATGCCTAGAAAACCTTTAAATCTGCAAATAAAAATTTTATTTTGCCCTACACATGTGCCCACTGTCTAGGTAAGTTGCCATGAGTCAGGAAAAGTAGGGGGGAGGAAGGGGAGCCCCAAAAAAATTTCGATCTTTTTCAGCCTATCAGCCATCATGTAGAAAACACGCCAGCGTTTTTTGGGACTTAGAAAAAATTTGGACTTTTTTTGAAACAATCCCTATCTACTCTATTGCGCTTCGCCAGGTCTGAGGTGGCGAAGGAAGTCTAGCGTAAAAGGTAGCGTTCGCTACACTGCGCAAGTTAGTGAATTTGCGTAGTTTCGTCGCTAGCGAAAATTCGCCTGGCGTAAGGTTGCGAAGTAACACTAGCGAAACTACGCCAGCGTTCGTTAGTGAATTTGCGCAGTAGCGAAAATGCCGAACGCTAGCGAAAAAACGCTAGCGTTCGGCGCTTCGCGCCTTAGTGAATTTGCCCCCAAGACTGAAGCAATGCTGTTACTGTTCAAGATGAATGCTGTACCCACTTCAATGTGCTGCTGAAAGATTGAAAAATATATTTGTTTTTTCTACAGTCTTCATGGGTTGAAACTAATCTGATTACTGAAGTAATTATTATAACAAATAACAGTCTTTACGGTTGGGCTTGGGAAATCCTCTTCTAACTGAAAAAAGGTGGTGGAGAATACAGCATGTGTTCCAGGAGCCTAAGAATTACTTTATAACTTTAATTTCTCTATCCCTGAACTGTAGTTTCTTTGTACTGAAGGAGAATGTATAATTAAATGTATCTTGCTCTATTTTACCTTGTTCCTGCTAAAGTATTATTGACTCTGCTGGCAGTTTCAGACACTATTCTAACTTCTCAACTGCCACTCAGACATTGTTGCAGCAGGAGCACCCTCCCCCCCCTTTTTTTTTGTGAAGCTGTGCTGGCATAAAAATGTCTGTGCTCAGAACAATGCAACATGTCACTTGTATATTAGAGTCCCTTTTCAGAAAAGGGATGATGGCAACATGTGTTTCAAATAAAATACTGTTCCTTCAGATTTGTTTATAAAAGCAAATATTACTGTATACCGCTTGGATCTACAACCTGTTACTTATAGTTAATGTAGTGCCGTTCCTCATTTTTGTTCAGAGAAACACAGAGGGCCTCGGGTTGCCTTTTCTTGGTATACAAAAATCTCTTGAAGTCGGTAGAAAAAAACCCCATTTAAAACACTTCTCTAACTAAAAAGGTCAAGGATGTTGTGAAAAGCTGATTTTTACATTGGCAATTGGATATTTTAAATGCCAAGGCAATTTCTGTATATCTTTCCTCTTTGTGCATACATGATCATCTCATACAGGAGATGAATGTCGTGAATTGCTTATTGTTTTTGGTTATTGTGCTCCAGTTTCAACTCAGTGGATTAGATCAGCTGCTGCCCGCCATGCACCCTCTGCAAGCATTACCTTGATTTGGTGAATCATATGATTGAGAGCTGTTCAAAGCAATCTTTCATTTATGCTAATAAAAGCTGGGTTTATGTCTGCCAAGTTGCCGAATGACAGCTTTTGAGTCTGTAATCAGTGGCTTTTTGAGCACATTCATGCTAAGTAGGTCTGAAAGTCATTACTGCAGGATAGGGCAGCTAAGAGCTTTAAGAGAAGCAGCTTTCATTTACATTCTGAGCTTTGTAACCAATTAAAATAACTGAAGGGGTTTTTTGAACTGAAAAAAAAGTTAGGTCCTTAGTTTTCTACTTTGTCAAGGAGTCCTTACTTTTATATCTTGCATAACTATAATTGTATAGGAAACTGTAAATCATCCTTTGTTTAAAAGAAATGCTCTTTGTGTTTTGATTTTCTCCTAACGGTATACTTTTTTGTGCTTTAATGTGCATATGTTTGTTAATTGATTTTACTTTCTGCAAGCTTCCTTTTTCCCCCTCAATGTCCGTAGTTGGTTACTCCCAAGCTAGTCAAGTTTGGTCATAAAGCCTGATGCTGTGTAGAACAGGTGTCAAGTCAATCTTTGCTAACTAAATTTGCATCCTGCCAAACCATGTTTGGACCAAAATCCACTGCTAATAACTGGCAAAGCCCTCTGTGTGGTTTGTTGCTAACTGTACTGCAACATTTTACCCTAGTGATTTGGAGTTTTCTTAAGTTTTTGTACTTCCCTTGCATCGTAACATCTCAGAATCTCATCTCAGAATCTTGGATTCACTTGTTTGACCAACTTCTCTGTCAAGAATACTGCATTTATACAAATCAGCAAGGAGCATGGAAAAGGCATGCACACACAATTATACAGATGGAAAAATTTTATGAATAGTAAACTGCCACAGAACAAGGGGTTGTCAGCTAAAATTACACACGATTTTGGGCAAATGTTTAATACTAGATTATGTTGGAAGACCTTAATCATTATATCTTCAACATGTACTATCAAGGTATCTGTTTACATGTAAAATGTAACTCGTTTACTTGGCACATTAAAGTCAGATTTTATGTAACACTGATTAAAGTGATACTGACACTAAAAAATTACTTTTTCAAATATAAATGTACATTAAAACTTACCTATAGTCATGTTGATCATTTTTTGCTGAGTAATTGTTAGTTGAAATTTCTAAACATGACTGTTTTGCCAACCTGACTGTCCAAAAATCGTTCTCCATTTTTTTACTCCCCCCCCTTTTCTTTTCTCTTTGCTTTATACATTTGGTTCTATAAGTATTGGGTTCACCATTAATACTTTTTTAGCATGTCATCTGTATGTTTTTTGTATGGAAGTTTGGTAAAAATTAATAAATTAACTAAAACACTCTTTGTTGTTTAAAATATATTTACATACTCGATCATGAAGGCCCTTTCAGTTTATATGATATGCATATCCTAACTGATTAACTACCAGTTAAATGTAAAAATCCTTAGAATGTGTGTCAACAGTAAATTAGTGAGGTAAATAATCCTACTAACATTCTCATTTTTAAGCGTATAGTAGGCATTGGTACTAAGCACTCAATAAAATGCAAAGTGCTTATAAGATAATAAAAACATGGCCTACATACACAATACTATAAGTATCAAGTAAGTGATCTCTGGGGTTAATTCATTAAAGGCGAATTTTCGCCTGTGAAGGCTTCGCCACACTTCGCCAGGTGCAAATTCACTACCACTTTGCTAATTCACCAAAATGAGAAGTTGCGTCTCTGTAGCCGAACGCTGTTGATGTTTTGCTAGCATTGATTATTCAGTGCAAGCATTTCATAGCGAACTTTCACTAACGTTAGTTTCTTCAAAACTTCGTTGGCACACTTATGCTTAGGTCAATTTGAATAGGGCGGGTTCATACAAGTCATATATGTGTCTTTATTAGAGATTTAGTTTACAGTTTACACACTCAGAGGGGCAGATTTACTAAAGGGTCGAAGTGGTTGTCGCTAGCGAGCTTGCACCTCACTCCCATGCCTTTAGGACAGAAACTAGAGAATCATTGCTCCCAGAGAATCTAGTCCTTTTGGAAATGACCCACAGCCACAGTTGGGGCAATTAAATCCAGTCCTAATTCAGCCCAGTTCCTCAAACAGTCCCAGCTCCCCAGCCTACTTCTGGAGTAAAGCAGAAAACATACTCTCAGAACACACGTTTTTATTACAGGTGAACTTAATCCTAACCAGAGTCTCTTGAAACAGTGTAGCAGACCCTAGTCACCCTTGTACGTTTCTTCACAAGTTTGCTAATCAGATGGCTTCTACAACATTGTTTCAAAAGTCACACTAGGGCAGACAACAGAAAGGAAAAAATACAACAATATTTACAGATTGGTTGCAAAATGTGTAATTGTGTTTTGAGAAGTTGCTTAGAATTTATTGTTTGATATAAACTATCTGTTGCTTAAGTATTCATTTTGGGGGTATAGTTTTCCTTTAAATAAAACAATAGGCAAAAAGTATGTTCTGTACAAACCCTAATCATTCAGCTCATGTTGAAAAGGGGTGTATACTGTGCCCTTCATGCTTTCAAATTTTATTTATTAAAGCAGCCAACCAGTGTGTCTGACAATTACGTTGGAGACTATATATTATATGCTTGTATTTGACATCCACCATGCCATGTTATGTTTGTATACAGTTGTTTTTAACATAGTTTTTCACAAGGTCAGAAAAAGTCGAATATCTTTTTATACTTCAGTTGTGCATGAAAGCGTCTAGTTATTTTGGTTATGAAAAAAAGGGAAAGAAGCTGTACTCATCTCTGGTTGAAAGCCTTTTTCTCCAGCTGTTACTGTATAGCTGCTCTGCCTCTCCATCAAAAGTATGGGGGAAAAGGGTCTGAGAGAGGTCAGATGGCGGATAAGTGGTTTGCTTTTTACTTTCATTAGCACAAGTGATGGCTACCCATGGATTTCAAATTTGTTTCAATTTGTGCTGCAAGCTCTTTTCAGCCAGGAGAAGAGGCTGATTGTCATTGAAGAGCTGCTGCAGAAACAAAGACAGAAGTTTTGTAAAAAACAGTTTTGACATGTGATCCTCCAGGGCTGATGTCACTAACAGCTGACCTATCATAAGACCCAAACAAGCATGCCAAAAAGAGGCTGACTATTATTGTGCAGTAACCAGTGTGAAGCCTCCTGCTAGTTACTGGATGGAAACAAGCTTACTAACATAATGGAGTGATTTTGTAATCTGTCATAATACAATAAGCTCCTAAACCAAAGACTTTGACCCCTCACAGGTATAATAACCCTTTTATTCCTTGCTTTACGATCTTCAGCTTCAGAAGAGGGAGAAAAAATCATTTCTGCCGCTAATTCAATTGGCAAGATCAAATGGGTGTTTTATTGTACACAATCGCCAGGCATTATATTAATCTCTAGAGCAAGATTTTTTAGTAAAGCCAAATAACCCATTGACTATTTAAAGTTAAGAAACAAATGGGACTCTAGCACAAGCATTGAATTGTTGCATAAACTCTATAATTCTAACACATTGTTAAGGATTGTGCAGCCATATTAGTATTTAAAAATAACACTGTACTGTTGTATTAAAAAGTGATCCAGTTTTGTCAAAGATTTGCTTATTCTTTAAAGAGCTTATATATACCTGCCCCATTTGCTTCAGTATAGTGTATGTCTTGACATGCAATGTTGTTCAATGGAAATGTTACATTGAATTTAGTGCAAGAAATTAGAGGGATTATTTACTAAGGTGGGGCAAAGTGTAAACTCTTGTGCAAATAGTCATTCTTTTCCCATATTTAGCCTTTCACCCTATTCCGCATTTAACGCTTGCCATTTATAGGACGTGCATGTGGGCAGCCCATGGGCATCAAAATGTAGGCAAAACTTTCTAAAACTCTCCCACTGCATCCCCTAGATCTCCAATCTAAACATAACACATTACAGGTGTAAGACAATTTTACCCTGTAATTATCAATAATGGACATAGTGTTCTTTAGATATTCTGTACCAGACAATAATTCCAGCTGTGATGAGCAAAGAACAGGCAGGTTTATATGTTGCATAAACACTATAGAAAACATTTTATAAGCAGAGTTGCTTTATCATTCCAGCACCAATGTTGCTGAACTACTGTGCCCAGGATGCTTTGACCCTTGGTAATATATTGGCATGTTCTGGGAGTTGTAGCCTTACAACATATAGCCTTTACAACACCTTAAACAGAGGAGCAGTAAACACATTAAATTAAATATGATTATTTATATATGGTTTTATTGTTTAATGTATTAATAGGATTACCTTTTAGCACTTTGTTTAGAAACTGGCTTGGGCAGGTATTTGCTTATGTGCTTATTTGCGCTCCAAAAATACCACTGGAAGGCCAGAAGGGTGAGATTTTGTGTGAACACATATAATATCTTAGATATTCTTAGAACCATGACTAAATGGCTGATGGCAAAATATCTTTGATGGTTTAGCTCACAGATTTCAGATTTTGCTCTGGGTTTTTTCAAACCCATAAAGGATGCCTAATACCCATCCTAAATATTACACTTCTCCATTGATTCCTAATAGTACGGCCATGCTTGTTATCAATGGCACATAAAAAGACAAGAAATCAGTTCAGGTATAGGCTCTATTATACAGAATGCTTGGTACTTTGTGTTTTTTTTGTGGATAAGGGATATTTCCATAATTTGGTTCACCATACTATAAGGGGCACATTTACTAAGCTCGAGTGAAGGATTCGAATGAAAAAAACGTAGAATTTCGAAGTATTTTTTTGGGTACTTCGACCATCGAATAAGCTACTATAACCTTCGACTTAGACTCAAACTATTCGAAGTAAAAATCGTTCGTCTGTTCGACTATTCGATAGTCGAAGTACTGTCTCTTTAAAAAATACTTCGACTTCATAGTTCGCCACTTAAAACCTACCAAGGTACAGTGTTAGCCTGTGGGGACCTTCCCCAGCACTTTTCTAACATTTTTTTGATTGAAGAAAAATCCTTTCGATCGATCGCTCAAAATCGGTCGATTCGAAGGATTTTATCGTTCGATCAAATTTGCGCTAAATCCTTCGAATTCGAAGGATTTAAATTTGAGGGTCGAATTCGAGGATTTATTAACTTTATTTATTAGTGTACTAAAAAGGATTTAAACACGTAAATAAACCCAGTAGAATTGTTTTGCCACCAGTATGAATTCATGCAGCTAAGTTACCCTGAAGTACAACAAACCACTTTAGCTTCATAAATTTTATTCCAGATTGCACTTCTCTATGGGGTTTGGCTGCTAAGGGGTAGATTTATTAAGGGTCGAATAGTAAATTCGAATTTGAATTTTTGAATTTTTTTTGGTCAAAACTCACAAATTTGAACTGGGAATAATCCAAACGCGATTCAGATTTGAAATTTGAGATTTATTAAACCTTGACCCTGGGAACAATTTTAATTTGACTATTCACTGCCTTAAACCTGCCAAGACCATGCCAAGTCCATGTAGAAGTCAATGGCAGAATTGGAAATTCAACTTTTGATAGATTTGTCTCTAAGGTTGGAGTTTTTTGTCAGATCGACGCCCGCCGATAAAATGTACATGACAAGTCGGATGGAGTCGCACGTGTAAAGATACTGGACTAAGTGAAAAGTTGAAAATAACAACTACATTACATCTGATGCAACACGGCTGTTGGATGTGGAAGCAGAAAGCAGCGTCTTCATCTGTCAGTTGGACCGTGTAGTTGTTAACTTTGTAGTGTAGTGTAGTTGTGGACTTTTCATTCAGTCCAATTATATATATATATATATATATATATATATATATATATATATATATATATATATATCTTCACGCATGTAACTCCATGCGACTTGTCACGTGCGGTTTGTCGGCGGGCGTCGATCCCACGAAAAACGTTCGTGGAGCTCTACCCTAAGAGTGTAAAGATAGGCTGACACAGTCAAGAAAGCCCTATCCTTCTTTGTGTCATATGGTAGGGCAGTATTCATTGGAGGTTCAAAATTGGAGATATTTGGCGATTTTTTTGTGTATGTCAGGGTGCAAAATTAAACTACTGTATAAGGATTTTTTCAATATTTTTTTTAAAGTATATTCTTTTTATTGCAAAAAGAGTACTGTATTAACAGATCATATTATAAAATATCCTATCCTTTGGGGCCACCACTGCTTATCTTTCATTGCCCTCTCCTGGTCACGAAGCATCTTGCTGTAACAATATTTTTCGCTACCACATTTAATTTTATCTTTAATTTTCACCTTATATCTGTGATTTATCTAAGATTATAAGTACACTGTTTTTACATTTAAGAAACTGGTTTGTCTTACATTTTATCAAAGAGAATAGTCAGGGACAGACAAACTCTGCTTTCAATACATTAAAAATACAAATAACTTTGTCATGAATGTATATTGCAAAATTGCTTAGAATTATGTTTTCTTTCATTAGACAAATATTTACTGTATTTTGGGGTTGACTTGCCCTTTAACAGTCTGTTTTGAACTGAAGTCAGAAAATGAAACACTGTTAACGCTTATTGTTTGACTCTTGTTTTTCCATATTACTTAAATCGAAGACCTGACATACAAGACATACCGGCTTGCACTTTAATATGCAGACTATTATGATAACATATATACAGTATGTATGTGTATCTATATATATATATATATATATATATAGATACACATACATAGAGAGAGAGCAAAATGCTGGAGCAAAAGGGCTGGTATACTTAGTCATGCTGTTATATATAACATGTTGTACTGATGCAGTGTTTGGTGCAGCCTGGTTATAATGATAATAATATAAACAATCTCATATTGTAAAGTAACAGCCTCAGCATGGTGCTGTTATATGCAGTAAAATATTATTATAAAATAATATAAACTCCTACTATAATATAAAGGTTGCTTTATTGTAATATCATTGATACTTTAATTTTCAGGCTGATATCTTAAATACAGGTGGATACTGTCAATGATAGGCTGGTACTATAATTTGGAAGCTTGAAGATAGAGGCTGTATTATCAATTCTGGTACTGTAAAATGAAGGTGTTGAAATAAATAGGTAATATGCAGGCTGCTAATATGTTTCTTGCTTCAGTAAAATGGGGACTGATACTATTATATTCCTGATGGCATTAATTGATACAGTCTACTACTGTAATATGCAATCTGATACCTTAAAATATTAATATGGTGATATACAAGCATAGGTTTATACATCTAATAATGCTCAGATTGGTATTTTAATATATATTATGGTACAGTAATTCACAAACTAATTCAGGTAAGGCAGCAATCAATGGCTAGCAATATAATAGGTAGGCTGGTATTGAAATATGTTATCTGGTGAGTAATATAGTAACATTCAAAACAATTGATGGTTCTATTTTCTGGCTATGCAGAACAAATGATACAAACTATTTTGACTTGAGTTATTAACTAGTAACAGAAACATAACAACTCAAAAAGACACTGGGAAAACAAAAAAATTAGAGACTATGGATTATGGAAATTTCAGTGACTTATAAAATAAGCCTATTTTGGATAATCTTTCACTAACATTGAACTCCCCTCAGACTACATTACTAAATGTATATAAAAGTCTAGGCTATAAAATTATGCAAAAAAAAAAATGTAAATTGCTCTTCTAGGCATTTTTGCAATTTTATTAATTTTTTCTTTGAAAGCTGTTTTTACAGCTCCATCTGCTGGTTAGTTTATAAGAGCACATTGTGTAATTTTATATTATTTTGTAAGGTTCACATTTCCTTCTAAATACTAAGCTCTTACTCTCAATTTATCACAACCAGTGCAGAAATTAATTTAGATTAACTTTGATTTCCAAAGGTCACTTAAATTTCTAGGCATCAAATTAACCTCATTGCTTGATACTTTCTACACAGTTAACTACCCTGGTCTGTTTACTAAATTAAGATTACCTAAAAATCTGAAATTCATGTAACTTATTATGTTTGGCTCTGTAGCTTCAGTGAATAAGGTTTCTTATTCTCAATAAGGCTTGAACAGACTCTTACAAAGAGTGTATAATATGAAAAATCTAATTACAGCTACTAAAGCGATGCGAGTGGAGCGACATAGCCTGTTCTAGAGATATTTATGTAATGATGTAAATGATCACATAGACCTCACTTCATCTCATACTGATTCTTTACAAAACACAAATACTAATGCAAAAACTTTGTCCTGCATTTTAACTCACAGTACACAGTTTAACCAAATTAAAAAGATTGTAAACAAAAATTTTGCTATTTTGTACAGATCCTGTACTAGATAAAATCTTAGGTCCCTCTTGCCGTTTTGTTTCAAGACGGTCAAAAACCATTGGCAACACTCTTCCTCCAAACCTTATTGAGAATAAGAAACCTTCAGATAGCACTTGGTTAGCTACAGTGGGTATGTTTAAGTGTGGGGCATCTAGATGCATTACGTGCAGCTATGTCAATAAGACAACCACTTTTTCTTCTTCTGCTTCGAAAAAAACATATTATATAAGACAATATATCAATTATAATTCCAAAAATGTGGTTTATTTGATTACGTCTATAAAAGCCTTCAGCAATATGTCAGCCAAACTAGCCGAACCCTCAAAGAAAGAGTAAGGGAACATATTTTGAATATAAGGAATGAGAAGAGCACATATGGCTCAACATTTTGCTAGATTTGCAAATAGGTCCCTTGATCTCATTTATCTCCTCATTTAAGCCAAAAGTTCAATTTTTGTTTTATCTGTCCACAAAACATTCTTCCAGTATCCTTCTGGTTTGTCCTCATGATCTTTAGCAAACTGTAGATGGTCAGCAAAACATTTTGGGGGGAGGGGAGAGCAGTGGCTTTTCGTCTTGCCATCCTGCCATACACACCATTGTTGTTCAGTGTTAACATTCCCCAGTGTGAGACATTGGCAAATGTTGCTTAGTTCAGTTGATTAGAAGATACACTGGGTTCCTTTGTAACCACTCTGACTATTAGATGCTTGCAGTTGGATTTGTCTTTGATGGTAAACTACTTCTGGGCAGGGTAACAATGGTCTTGAATTTCCTCCATTTATACACAATCTGTCTGACTGTTGATTGGTGGAGTCCAAAATTTAGAGATAGTCTTGTAACTTTTTCCATCTTTATGGGCATCAACAACTCTTTTTCTGAGGTCCCCAGACACATCCTTTGTTCAAGCCATGATAGACATCCACAAATGATTTGTATGTGTGGTCAGGCTTTGCTGGATCCCCGTTCTTTAAATAAAACAGGGTCTCTCACTCATACCTGATTGTCATCCCATTGACTAAAAAACACTAAACTCTGATTTCACCTTGAAACTATACGATATCCTAAGTATTCACTTACTTTTGCCACACATAGAAATGTTTATTGGATCATTTGTTTTCAATAAATACAAGACCAAATATAATATTTTTTATTTCATTTCTTTAACTAATGGGCACATTTACCTATGGTCGAATATCGAGGGTTAATTAACTCTCGATATTCGACTGTCAAAGTAAAATCCTTCGACTTCAAATATCGAAGTCGAAGGATTTTGCGCTATTCCTACGATCGAACGATCGAAGGAATAATCGTTCGATCGAACGATTAAATCCTTCGAATCGAACGATTCGAAGGATTTTAATCCATCGATCGAAGGATATTCCTTCGATCAGGAAATTGTTAGGAAGCCTATAGGGACCTTCCCCATAGGCTAACATTGGCCTCGGTAGGTTTTAGGTGGCGAACTAGGGGGTCGAAGAATTTTTTAAAGAGACAGTACTTTGACTATCAAATGGTCGAATAGTCGAACGATTTTTAGTTTCGAATCGTTCGATTCGAAGGTCGTAGTCAAAGGTCGAAGTAGCCCATTCGATGGTCGAAGTAGCCATATTTGACCATTCGAAATTCAAACTTTTTTTCCTCTATTCCTTCACTCGAACTAAGTAAATGGGCCCCTAAATTTTCTTAATCTACTTTTAGGACTTGTTTGAAAAGCAGATCATGTTTTAGGTTACATTCATATAATAATATAGAAAAGTTTATGGTTCACAAACTTTCAAGCATCACTGTGAGTCTGTGATAGAACAAAGAAAAGAACTAATAAAAAAATATATAGAATATATAGGTGTTAACCCCTAAAGTCTCGCAAGAATGTATGGGAGCACAACATGTTCATGGTGTTATTAGGAATATGGGAAAGATAGATTATTCATCCATCCATCCATCCATCTGGTGGACCTGCATTGTAGCATAAATATGATTTCCAAGATTTTCCACTACAGGATAAATCCAACCCACCATTCTTTCCTGTTCTTGTACTGTTAAAAAACAGGGTAAAAATGTAATAAAACAACTATACTTGTATAAAAAAAAAAATTACAATCTGCTGTGATTTTTATTTAGGAATGGCTTTGTAGGACTGATGAATTAAAATGATAACGTAATAAGGACTTAAAGGACATGTAAAGGCAAAAAAATAAAATCTAATTTTTACTTTCTTTAATGAAAAAGAAACTTATCTCCAATATACTTTAATATAACGTGTACTGTTTTTTTTAAGAAACCTGACTGTATGTAGTAAAGTTCTCCCTTCATTTACTACTGTGGATAGGAATTGCTCTGCAGGGAAACAATCATACTGTGTAAAGATTTGTATTGGATTTTGTTTTTGTCTTTACATCCCCTTTACTGTTTCCAACTCCAGCTGCAGGGACCAAGATCATGGAGCCAGATTTAAACATATACACTGGGATTCTATTTGGAAGATTATTTTGCTGCAGGCACTGGTTCTGCAGAGTTGGAGAAAGTTTGTATTAAACAATACAAAAACTATAAAATCCACATTAGATTACATGACAACACAGGACCCAGTGCAGTCTGTATATTCTGATTATTATCAGTTTTGCTGTATTGGCTTCTGGCAGATATTATTTGACTTGTGTTGTTTTGATAATTTATGATGATCCCTAAGCAGCACAGACCACACTGCATGTGCGCAGTCTTGGTCTTACAAAGATGTTTAACAAAGTTACACGATGGTGACCCCCCTGTGGCCAACTTTGAATCCATAAATCATTTGTTTGATTCGGCTTGTGGAGCAGTAAGTTCAGATTTATGTTTAATATACAAAATACAGCATTTCTAGCCTTATTATATTTTAGACTTTACTTTCCCTTTAAGGACTAGCAAACAGTTCATATATGAATCCTTTGTGATATGTTAATTTCTGACAGATATACTTAATGCTCAAAAGCTTAATGAGCAGCGAACATGGACTAGAGGTAGGCAAAAGACAGGTACAGTACCTGCCCAGCGCCCTCCTTTCATTGCGCCTCTTCTGCCTACCCCTAGTTACGGCCCTGCACTGAACACTGACCCCTCCATACACTCACATAAACCATATATACTCATACACTAACTATAGATTTAAGTATCACACTACACTATATAGGGATATAAAGAAAAAGCATCAGGAGACAGACAGGCACAAATAAGACAGCCTGCTCTTCCTTTACCATACCATACCTTCTATTGATATCCAACCTGACATTGAAAAAACAGGGGAACACAATACAGGGACCCACAAGGATTGTTCCCAGTGTTCCAATCTGACCCAGCGCATGGGAAACAGGAAAGGGCCATATCCAAACTATTGCCACAAAGTAGAATGCACTGATCTGCCAAGAATGTTATTTATGATGGGTGAGGCTAAAATGGCCATTCTCATCTGCAATTTAGCTTCCCATATTACAAGTTTGTCAAGATCCTGTTGCAAGGATGCCACATCCTGGATGGAATTAATTAGGCTGCATAGTTTTGTGTCATCTGCAAACACTGATACATGACTTACAATACCCTCTCCTAAGTCATTAATGAACAAGTTAAATAAAAGTGGACCCAATACAGAGCCCTGAGGGACCCCACTAAGAACCTTACTCCAAGTAAAGAATGTACCATTAACAGCCAAATGGTCATCAAAAGAGCACTTAATAGCTCACCGTATTGCAGGACTTGTAAATACGAGTGGTGGCTTCTGAAGAAGTGACTAGTACAGTCACGAAACGTGTTAAGCCGTGCTCTCCCCTGCCAGTTTCATTTGTCTGTCCTTATGCTATGATTTTATCAGAAAACATAAATAAACTTGGAGTTTTATCTTCACACTCGTATTTACAAATCCTGTAATACGGTGAGCTATTAAGTGCGCTTTTGATGACCGTTTGTGTTGCACCACGTGACCAACTCTGGTCACGTGGTGCAACACAAACGGTCATCAAAAGCGCACTTAATGGCTCACCGTATTGCAGGCTTTCACCGGCAGCAGTTGATTGATTTTTTTGTTCCCCTGTCTCCGGGTAATGGACTCCCATGCAGCGTGTTCTCTCCTCTTACCATTAACAACCACCCTCTGTACCCGATCCTGTAGCCATTTTCCTATCCATGTATAAACCAAAGATGTACCATGCACATGTGCCTGCTGACACTGTGGAGCTACAATAACCCGGGTTCTCTCAGTACATTGTGTCAATATGAGCACTAGACTTGGACCCAAAGTTTTAATTCACAGAAAATATGAGGTAGGGGTATACAAGTTAGTAAAATAATAACTCACCACATTTGGGAAGTGGCCCAGGTAAACCGCCCTGAGCCCTCAGCATAGGGAGCAGACAACTCAAAAAGGCAGACTTCCACCAGCCAAAGGTTTTCAAAGTGAAAAGTGATTTATTGTATCCATAGCCTGGATAGCTATGGATACAATAAATTAATTTTCACTTTCAACCTTTGCCTGGCGGAAGTCTGCCTTTTTGAGTGCCTGCTTTAAAGAAGTTCCAAAGTTTTAATGCCACACACTGGAAGCGACTAGGGTTGCCACCTGGCCGGTAAAAATGATGGTTGATCCCGGTGTTATTAATAGGGAAAAAAGATAAATATATAGGAAGGCCGGTATTTTTTTTTTCAAGAAAAGGTGGCAACCCTAGAAGCGACACCAAGGGGCACATTTACTATTGGTCGAATATCGAGGGTTAATAAACCCTCGATATTCGACCGTCGAAGTAAAATCCTTTGACTTTGAATATCGAAGTCCGAGGATTTACCGTATTTCCTGCGAACGAATGATTGAAGGAAAAAAACGATTAAATCCTTTGAATCGGACGATTCGAAGGATTTTAATCCATCGATCGAACGATTTTCCTTCGATCCCAAATTGGCTAGAAAGCCTATGGGGACCTTCCCCATAGGCTAACATTGATGCTCGGTAGGTTTTAGGTGGCAAAGTAGGTGGTCGAATAGTCGAACGATTTTTAGTTCGAATCGTTCGATTCGAAGTCGAAGGTCGAAGTAGCCAAAAAAATACTTTGAAATTCGAAGTATCTTTTATTCTATTCCTTCACTCGAGCTAAGTAAATGTGCCCCCTAGTGTGAACATTTCAGCTGCAACTTCACAAATAATACAGGCAAAGTTAAGCTCAGCTGCAATGATTCTGAATTGTAGTTTGTGGCAGTTGGATGATATTCTAATTAAAAAATGAATATCAGCTTTCAGCAACTCCCCAGTGCCCAATTTCCCATCTCACGATCCCTACAGCCTGGAAACAGCTGCTGCAACTGCAACCCATTGAATTGGCCGGCGATTTTCTGGCACAAGCCATTTTCCCTTTCTGTAACATTTACAGCCCTCTAAGAATTAGTCCAGTCTATAATGACAAAACTAAATGCCATCCAGTACAAGGACCTTCAAAGTAAGGTCCAAAATAAGGATAGACTCTAGTCTGTTCTAATAGAGCTGGCTATTTCTCATCCTTATAAAGGCCCTCACAATATATTAACCTTATAGTATGTTAAATAGATAGAAAACTATTTGCAACTCATTAAAGGACATATTTCTGCCATTTTAAGAGATAGTACTTAGTTATTCATATATAAGATGTGTGAAATCCATCATCTGTGTTAGACTGTTTTACTGCTATTTCATATGAGGTCCAGTAAAGGGATAGAAACTAGTCAGTTCATACAAGTTAATTCCCATCCTGTCTATGGACCTTCTATAACAGTACAAGGACCATCTGTATTAGGCAATTACCTGACACTAGGTCCAGTAAAGGGATAAAAACTAGTCAGCTCATATGTGAACAAGCTAATTCCCATCCTGTCTAAGGACCTTCTCTAACATTACAGGGACCATCTGTATTAGGCAAAAACCTGACAGGTCCAGTAAAGGGATAGAAACTAGCAGTAACGTAACTAGAGTCTTCCGGGCCAGGAAGCAGGATGTGCACCCGGGCCCCTCCCCCACCCCTCTAGATGCGCAGATTACTTACCACCACGATTTTTGGCGGGACTACCACACTGCAGCGTGATCTCCGGCAGGCCCCGAGAGGGAGCGGACCCTGGTGCAATTGCACCCTTTGCTCCCCCAGTAGTTATGCCACTGGAAACTAGACAGTTCATATAAGAACAAGCTAATTCCTATCCTCATCATCATCATCATTTATTTATATAGCGCTGTCAAGATACGCAGTGCTTAGACTATCCTGTCTAAGGACCTTCTCTAACAGTACAGGAACCATCTGTATTAGGCAAATACCTGACAGATCCAGTAAAGAGATGGAAACTAGTCAGTTCATATAAGAACAAGCTAATTCCTATCCTGTCTAAGGACCTTCTCTAACAGTACAAGGACCATCTGTATTAGGCAATTACCTGACAGGCCCAGTAAAGGGATAGCAACTAGTCAGTTCATATAAGAACAAGCTAATTCCTATCCTATCTAAGGACCTTCTCTAACAGTACAAGGACCATCTGTATTAGGCAATTACCTGACACGTCTAGTAAAGGGATAGAAACTAGTCAGCTCATATGTGAACAAGCTAATTCCCATCCTGTCTAAGGACCTTCTCTAACATTACAGGGACCATCTGTATTAGGCAAAAACCTGACAGGTCCAGTAAAGGGATAGAAACTAGCAGTAACGTAACTAGAGTCTTCCGGGCGAGGGAGCAGCATTTGCACCCGGGCCCCTCCCCCACCCCTCTAGATGCGCAGATTACTTACCACCGCAATTTTTGGCAGGACTACCGCACTGCAGCGCGATCTCCGACGGGCCCCGAGGAGTGGTCCCTGGTGCAATTGCACCCCTGCTCCCCCGGTAGTTATGCCACTGGAAACTAGACAGTTCATATAAGAACAAGCTAATTCCTATCCTGTCTAAGGACCTTCTCTAACAGTACAGGAACCATCTGTATTAGGCAAATATCTGACAGGTCCAGTAAAGGGATAGAAACTAGTCAGTTCATATAAGAACAAGCTAATTCCTATACTATCTAAGGACCTTCTCTAACAGTACAGGAACCATCTGTATTAGGCAAATACACGACAGGTCCAGTAAAGGGATAGAAACTAGTCAGTTCATATAAGAACAAGCTAATTCCTATCCTGTCTAAGGACCTTCTCTAACAGTACAGGAGCCATCTGTATTAGGCAATTACCTGACAGGTCCAGTAAAGGGATAAAAGCTAGTCAGTTCACATAAGAACAAGCTAATTCCTATCCTGTCTAAGGACCTTCTCTAACAGTACAGGAACCATCTGTATTAGGCAAATACACGGCAGGTCCAGTAAAGGGATAGAAACTAGTCAGTTCATATAACAACAAACTAATTACTATCCTATCTAAGAACCTTCTCTAACAGTACAAGGACCATCTGTATTAGGCAATTACCTGACAGGCCCAGTAAAGGGATAGAACCTAGTCAGTTCATATAATAACAAGCTAATTCCTATCCTATCTAAGGACCTTCTCTAACAGTACAAGAACCATCTGTAATGGGAAATTACCTGACAGGTCCAGTAAAGGGATAGAAACTAGTCAGTTCATATAAGAACAAGCTAATTCCTATCCTGTCTAAGGACCTTCTCTAACAGTACAGGAACCATCTGTATTGGGTAAATACCTGACAGGTCCAGTAAAGGGATAGAAACTAGTCAGTTCATATCAGAACAAACTAATTCCTATCCTCTGTAAGGACCTTCTCTAACAGTACAAGAACCATCTGTATTAGGCAATTACCTGACAGGTCCAGTAAAGGGATAGAAACTAGTCAGTTCATATAAGAACAAGCTAATTCCTATCCTGTCTAAGGACCTTCTCTAATAGTACAGGAACCATTTGTATTAGGCAAACACCTGACAGGTCCAGTAAAGGAATAGAAACTAGGGTAATTCTAGGTAATTCCTATCCTGTCTAAGGACCTTCTCTAACAGAGCCATTGACATACACCATAGGACTGTTCCTAGGTACCAGGGTTTAGCAGTCTACTAAAAATATCCAATTCCAGGTTCCCTCTGCCCAGTTATGAGTTATGACGTAAGTTTATTGCCTAATACAAATGGTTCCTGTACCAGAACAGTACAAGAACCATCTGTATTAGGCAATTACCTGACAGGTCCAGTAAAGGGATAGAAACTAGTCAGTTCATATAAGAACAAGCTAATTCCTATCCTGTCTAAGGACCTTCTCTAACAGTACAGGAACCATTTGTATTAGGCAAATACCTGACAGGTCCAGTAAAGGAATAGAAACTAGGGTAATTCTAGGTAATTCCTATCCTGTCTAAGGACCTTCTCTAACAGAGCCATTGACATACACCATAGGACTGTTCCTAGGTACCAGGGTTTAGCAGTCTACTAAAAATATCCAATTCCAGGTTCCCTCTGCCCAGTTATGAGTTATGACCTAAGTTTATTGGTCCATACAAAATCCTTGAAATTCTAAGTCTGTCAAGGTTTCTTTAGAGCTGCCAATGGATGAATACTGTGATTCACATTTCTTTAAGTTGCTCCAAGACACCAACTACAGGGTCCAGAGGCAGCCCATTGTGGGTAACATAACATCCTGCCTATGAACTGGTGTTTTTATGTTGTTTCCATAAACGCTACTCTAAATGAGCAGACAGCTATGGTACTGGTCCACTTATATTGCTATCCCTAAATTTGCAAGTAGGTATGTCCTGTTCCCCCTGTACCTTACCTGGCCAAAGGTGATCAGTGGAAGCCATTAGTCTGGCTATTTAATTTTTACATGATTTTCTAGTATAATTAAGTTATGAAGATCCAAATTACAGAAAGATCCATTATCCGGAAAATCCCAGGTCCCGAGCATTCTGGATATCAGGTTCCATACCTGCACTAACTGACTAAGGCTGACTTTGACAAGTGTAACATTGTGCAGGGTCTATTTCAAGCCAAGTAGGTAAATTTACCTTTAAACTTCTAAAACTTAACTTAACTTAAAAATTAACTGAAAAAGGTAATTTTATTTATCATTTTATTGAAAAATAAACATTTAGCAGGATCAAACAACAAATCTTTGACACAGTAGCATGGTATAATATAGAATATTTAGTTAGGCTGAAAAAAAAACACACGTCCATCAAGTTCAACCTTTTAAGTCTAACTATAACCTGCCTTACTGCCAGTTGATCCAGAGGAAGGCGAAAAAACCCTTTTGTTCAAAGCCTTTCAATTTGCCTCAGAGGGAAAAAACATTCCTTCCATCCTGACTCCAAAATGGACTAGTCCCTGGATCAACTTGTACTATGAGCTATCTCCCATAACCCTGTATTCGCTCACTTGCTAAAAAGCCACCCAACCCCTTCTTAAAGCTATCTAATCTATCAGCCTGTACAGCTGATTCAGGGAGAGAATTCCATATCTTCACAGCTCTCACTGTAAAAAAACCCTTCCGAATATTTAGCCGGAAACTCTTCTGTCAGCTGTAAAGGCCTACTTGTAAATAAAGCATTACAGAGACTATTATATGATCCCCTTATATATTTATACAGTACATAATATCATATCACCCCTTAAAGCAAAACTGACAAGTTCCTATAAAAATCATAGGAATGTGTCAGTATCAAGTAAAGCAGACGACCCTCTGACACTACTAATTGATCTTCTGCCTTGCTTCCGTGATGCTGTGCTGGGGGCGGAGTGATCCTTCCATAGGCTGAAGTTCTGTTTTCATTTGTAATTAGCCTATGGAAGGATTGTGCCGCCCCCAGACCAGTGTCACTGAAACAGCACAGTAGATCTTTTAGCAGTGTCAAAGGGTTGGGTCAATGCAGGTTTGCGGGGCCGGTGATGGCTTTGAGGGGAACTGTTGCGGATGCAGCACCTGATACTGACACGTTCCTATGGTTTTTAAAGGATTGTGTCAGTATCGATTTTAGTGCCTCTTCTCCAGTGTGAACATCCCCAACTTGCCCAGTCTTTCCTCATAGCTAAGATTTTCCATACCTTTTACCAGCTTAGTTGCCCTTCTCTGTACCCTCTCTAATACAATAATGTCCTGTTTGAGTGATGGAGACCAAAACTGTACGGAATATTCTAGATGGGGTCTTACCAGTGCTTTATAAAGTGAAAGAATGACCCCCTCCTCCGGTGTAATTGATCTGGCAACCTCTTTTAGTGTATTTTACACTTCGAAATTCAATCCCTTGATAAATCTGCCTCTTAAAGCACATTATTGTGACCATCTTATAGATTTAGGCAATAATACATGTTTTATGGGCCAGTTTCATGCCTGAGAGATGACCACAAATCCCGCACCTGAGTGCTGCTTTGTGCTAAAGATATTCTGTTTCATATGAGTTTTCTAATGAGTCTCTTATCAGACTGGCACTAGCCATGAATATGGCCTTTCGAGTAGAATACCCGGTACAACCCTCTGTATTCCTGTGGGCCCTATGCATTTTTTTTTTAAAAAAACTATACCCACAGAGCAAGTGGTTCCCCCTACATACAATATTTAGGGGCCGATTCACAAAGGGTCGAATATCGAGGGTTAATTAATTTTTAGTTCGAATCCTTCGATTCGAAGTCATAGTCGTAGTCGAAGGTCGAAGTAGCCCATTCGATGGTCGAAGTAGCCCAAAAAACACTTCGAAATTTGAAGTTTTTTTACTTTGAATCCTTCACTCGAAGTTAGTGAATTGGCCCCTTAGTGTTTCACAATTCATTGTGTTGGTGTTTTAAAGGGAAAGTATAGGTATGGGACCTGTTATCCAGAATGCTCAGGACCTGGGGTTTTCCGGATAAGGGATCTTTCCTTAATTTGGGTCTTTGTACCTTAAGTCTGCTAGAAAATCACGTAAACATTAAATAAACAGAGTAGGCTGGTTTTGCTTTCAATAAGATTTAATTATATCTTAGTTTGGATAAAGTGCAAGGTACAGTTATGGGACCTGTTATCCAGAATGGTCGGGACCTGTGGTATTCCGGATAAGGGATCTTTCCCTAATTTGGGTCTTCGTACCTTAAGTCTACTAGAAAATCACGTAAACATTAAATAAACCCAGTAGGCTGGTGTTGCATCCAATAAGGATTAATTATATCTTAGTTTGGATCAAGTGCAAGGAACAGGTATGGGAGCTGTTATCCAGAATGGTCGAGACCTGATGTTTTCCAGATAATGGGTCTTTTCTTAATATGGATCTTCATATCTTAGGTCTAGAAGAAAATCAAGTAAACATTAAATAAACTCAATAGACTGGCTTTGCTTCCAATAAGGATTAATTGTATCTTAGTTGAGATCAAGTACAATGTACTGTTTTATTATTACAGAAAAAAAGGAACTCCCTTTTTAAAAAGGGGATTATTTGAATAAAATGGAGTCTATGGTAAATGGCCTCTCTGTTATTCAGAGCTTTCTGGATAATGGGTTTCGGGATAATGGATCCCATACCTGTAATGTTTTATTATTACAGAGAAAAAGGAAATCGTTTTGGGGTGATTTGGATAAAATGGAGTCTGTGGGAGACGGCCTTTCTGATATTCATAGCTTTCTGGATAATGGGTTTCTGGATAACGGATCCCATACCTGTACATCCTGATTTAAAGTTGCTATAATTTGCTGTTGCACAAGGTGACCTGGAACCCCATGAAAACTGCAGTAGAAATGTCTGATGTTCCCATAAGCTTATGCTTTAATACGAATGAAGCAAAGACATCCCCGTACAGTGAAACTGAATGTATTTGCTACATATGCCTGGTGTTGTACAGTAACGCGGTCTCTAGTTTGAATAGGTTTAGGCCTGGCCTTTTGGGTTATACCTGGGTATTCGTGAGTTTTCAAATTGCATTGGGGGGGCTTCTGCAGATATAATATCAAGTTACAGATAATAGTAAGATGTATGTGCTCCATTGAATTGTAAGTTACTATAATTATGGTACAGTTATGGGATCCGTTATCCGGAAACCCATTCTCCAGAAAGATTCCCATAGACTCCATTTTATACATATAATCCAGATTTTTTTAATGGATTCCCTTTTCTCTGTAATAATAAAACAGTACCTTGTACTTAATCCAAACTAAGATACAATTAATCCTTATTGGAAGCAGTATCAGCCTATTGGATTTATTTAATGTTTACATGGTTTTCTAGTAGGTATTAAGATCCAAATGATGTACAGGTATGGGACCTGTTATCCACCTGTGATCCAGTACGGGTATGGGACCTGTTATCCAGAATTCTTGGGACCTATTAACCAAAACAGGTACGGGAACTGTTATGCAAAATGCTCAGGACCTGGGGTTTTCTGGATAATACATCTTTCCATAATTTGGATCTGCGTATCTTAAGTCTACTAGAAAATCATGTAAACATTAAAAAAAGCCAATAGGCTGGTTTTGCTTCCAATAAGGATTAATTATATCTTAGTTTGGATAAAGTACAAGGTACTGTTTTATTACTACAGAGGAAAAGCAAATTATTTTTTAAAATTTGCATTATTTAAATAAAATGGAGTCTATGGGAGATGCCCATACTGTAATTCAGAGCTTTCTGGATAACGGGTTTCCCGATAATGGTTCCCACTCCTGAATACATTTCACTCTGCATAATGGAAATTTAAAATACTGTATATCGTTAGGTTTGCTTGAAGGCACTTTCTCTGCTGGTTTATTTCAAGATTTTCTCTGATGCCAACTAATGGGCTAGCAAGGGGTTATTCTCGTTACTATATTTTTCAGTATTTTTATTGGTTTTGCAACATATTAAGTTACAATCCTTTTGATTAAAGTGCGTTAACATAAGAATTGTTATCAGTGTAAGATGTTGCAGTCAGTTCAGTGTTGGCTAAAAGAAATGGTTGTAATCTAAACAAAATAAAATGTAAGAAAATTAGTAAATCAATATACCATAATAATGCTAACAGTAGGAAACTATAGGTATGGGAACTGTTATCCAGAATGCTCGGGACTGATAACTGATCTTTCCGTAATTTGGATCTTCAAACCTTAAGGCTACTAGAAAACTATGTAAACATTAAATAAACCCAATAGGCTGTCTTGTTTCCAATAAGGATTAATTATATCTTAGTTGGGGTCAAGTACAAGGTATTGTTTTATTATTACAGAGAAAAAGGAAATACAAGGGCATACTTTGTTGCACAAAACATCTCTCCATATCTGTGGCAGTTGTACTGGGTTTTATGGTAGGAACATTACAAGAAGAGTATGACACACAGCTCTGACATGCATAGGGCAGGCAGAGTATGGCACACAAAGGAGGCATAGAGCAGGCAGAGTATGGCACACACAGGGAGCATACGGAAGGCAGAGGATGGCACACACAAGGAGCATAGGGCAGGCAGAGTAAGGCACATACAGGAAGCATAGGGCAGGCAGTGTATGGCACACACAGGGAGCATAGGGAATGCAGAGAATTGCACACACAGGAGGCACAGGGCAGGCAGAGTATGGCACATACAGGCAGCATAGGGAAGGCAGACTACAGCTGGAGACAGGGAAGACTCTAATATGAGTAGTTCACAGGCCATGATTTGTGGAAAGGCTAGAAAGGCCTGGGCCTAGGGCGGCAGACTACCACGCCCGCATTGATTCGGAAGCACTGGGAATTTGCAGGAGATACAATAGTTTTTAAAATGCCATGTGCACCAATCACCAGTACTCCATACCCGATGCTGAAAATTTTCGCATGTACACAAAGGAAGGGGAGGGGATGGGGGTGATGAGCGGCAGTAGGCCCAGGGGCACCTGCATTATAAATCCAGCCCTGCAGTTCATTCTGTGCTACATACAGTGACACAATGCTGGTGCCCCTCCAGCAGTTTGCATTAGGTGTGAACAGTGTGGGCACTTTCAGTCTGAGATGTGAACAGTAAAGGGCTTTAGGGATGTGAACAATAGAGGGGTTACAGATGTGAACAGTGCAGGGGTGATTAGAGATGTGAACTATGCAGGTTTTTACAATCTGAATTTGAAGTGTAATCTGTGCAGTGGCCAGTTAATCTCAGTACTGATTCATTTTAAAGCTTGCACCTGGTAAGCACGTTTTAAATGATGTATTATGGATAATGTTTCTGGTGCTAGGGGTGATGTTACCAGTTCAGATACACAGCAGCCCTAATGCAGTAAAGGCCCATGTTTCCTTGTGAAGCTCCATATGACTTATCTTGACCAGCCTTTTCCTTGGTGCCACCCGAGCTCCACATTCTCCACTTGTACAGGGCCGCTGGTGCTTTATGGGAAACGTGTCAATCATGTACATGAAGGCTTATGTTTTGGGTGGGGAGAGGGTTAGAGACTACTTTCTAGTCTTAAAATATAATAACATGTATTGAATATGTTTACTGAAACTCCGTTTCTGCATTCCAGGTGTGTTTTCAGTGCTGTGAACATACACCAAACAACTCCAAATTGCCACCCTCACCCAATTCATTTCTGTAGAAATTGCTTGTGCCTGTAAATACATTATTGCATTAGCTGGCACTTGCAAGCTGTTCCCTTAAGAATGAATTGACAAACATTTTGCTCAACAAAACCTATGGTGTTCCATTATACTTATAGGAGGGAAAAGATATCATGTTATCTCACGTTCTCCACAAAGTGCACACATATATTCATTTTATCTTTTCCCTTCAGTTTTCTTAGTCTATTATTTGCCTTCATCTCCTTTGTGCAGCTAAATTTTAACCATATCCTGTCCTGTGTAGTAACCCTTTCCACAATAACTTCTCCCAACTTATTGAAATACATTTTGCATATAAATGTAGCTGCAGCCTACAAGTGTTTACCTGGGATAACAGAACTTATCTTTAAAAGAACAGTAACACCAACATTTTTTAACACTCAATTCATCCTCAAATAGCTATAGTACTAGGTCAGGTTTACACTAATTTTTTTTTTTTTTAAATCTTGAGCTTGAATCTGACTTCAAAAGTGCTCCATAGCAGAAAGGTGACAGCAGCTTGAATTCCTCTGCTATGCTGAGCTTAAAGGAATTGTTTAGTATAAAAATAAAAACTGGGTAAATAGATAGGCTGTGCAAAAAAACATGTTTCTAATATGGTTAGTTAGCCAAAAATGTAATGTATAAAGACTGGAGTGACTGCATGTTTAACAGAACAGAAAACTACTTCCTGCTTTGAAGCTCACTTGGTTTCCACTGATTGGGTTTCTTAAAACACAAGAATATGAGTAGATTTCACTTTCATTCTTCTTTAACTTTTTAGTGTTTCTTATTTGTTCCATTCTCACCCCACCCACCCCATCTATAGGTTACCCCTCCCAAATGTGACCAATACCCAGAATAAAGACACACAAAACAACTTTGTCTTAAATCTATTTAAGTCACAGTTTTATTGATAATAATTAGATAAACTGCACTATTTGAGCCAGAGGAAGACAAAAAACCTCTGGCAAGCTTGGGACAATCTGCTTACTAGAGGGAAAAATTCCTTCCTGAAACCTTAACGGCGATCGGATTTGCTCCCAGGATCAATGCACCAAATTAAATTAAGGGAAGCAGGGTGAGGGAAACAGAAGGGAATATGGCAGCATACACATGAGCGCCTTTAAGCTACAAGGTGAACACTACATTCCATTCTATTGGACCCCAGGCAGCCTGTAGACCCGGCTTCTGCAGTCTGAGGGATGGAGTGGACAGGAATGCAGGCTCTACCGAGTGGCTTAAAGGTGCTCCTGTCTATGGAACCATATTTAGGGGGGAAAGAAGGGACGTTGTGGTTGGAATTGCAATGGAGGGAATGGAAATAGAAGGTAATATGGCAGCATACACACAAGCACCTTTAAGCTACAAGGTGAACACTGCATTCCACTCCATTCCATTGGACCCCAGGCAGCCTGCAGAACCCAGCTTCAGCAGTCTTGAGGGATGGAATGGAAAGGAATACAGGGTCTACTGAGTGGCTTAAGGGTGCTCTTGTCTATGAAACCATATTTTAGGTGTAAGGGGGGCAGCGCTGGTGAAATTACGGTGGAGGGAATTGAAACAGAGGGGAATATGGCTACATATACATGGGAGCGCCTTTAAAGGAAAACTATACCCCCAAAATGAACACTTAAGCAACATATCATATTAAGTGGCATATTAAATAATCTTACCAAACTGGAATATATATTTAAGTAAATATTGCCTTTTTACATCTCTTGCCTTGAGCCACCATTTCGTGATGGTCTCTGTGCTGTCTCAGAGATCACCTGACCAGAAATACTACAACTCTAACTGTAACAGGAAAAAGTGTGGAAGCAAAAGACACAACTCTGTCTGTTAATTGGCTCATGTGACCTAACATGTATAGTTTGTTGGTATGTTTGTGAGTACAGTGAATCCTACGATCCCAGGGGGAGGCCCTTATTTTTTAAAATGGCAACTTTCTATTTATGATTACCCAATGGCACATACTACTAGAAAAGTATATTATTATGAAAATGGTTTATATACATGAAGCAGGATTTTACATATGAGCTGTTTTATTCGATATCTTTTTATAGAGACCTACATTGTTTGGGGGGGTATAGTTTTCCTTTAAGCTGCTAGGTGAACACTGCATTCCTGTCCATTCCATTGGACCCCAGGCAGCCTGCAGACCCGGCTTCTGCAGTCTGAGGGATGGAGTGAAAAAGAATGCAGGTTCTACCGAGTGGCTTGAGGGTACTCCTGTCTATGGAACCATATTTTAGATGTGTGGCACCGCTGGTGGAATTACGTTAGCAATAATTGGGGAAAATAAGGGACACTGTGGTTGGAATTGCAGTGGAGGGATCTAAAATAGAAGGGAATATGTCTGCATATAAATGAGCACCATTAAGCTACAAAGTGAACCCTGCATTCCTCGTCATTCCATTGGACCCCAGGCAGCCTGCAGACCCGGCTTCTGCAGTTTGAGGGATGGATTGAAAAGGAATGCAGGGTCTACCAAGTGGCCTAAGGGTGCTCCTGTCTATGGAACCATATTTTAGGTGTAAGGGGGGAGCACCACTGGTGGAATCATGGTGTATTGACGTGGAGGCACCACTGGTGGAATTGAGAATGGCTCACTCACCTCTGTGTCATGAAAATCACCTACACAGAGGTGCATTGTGGTATCGTGTAAACTGCAACGGTGCTGGTGGCTGGTGGGCTCTCTGCAAAACCAAACAAAATAACGTTAAACTTGTACCCAAGGGTTTTACCTTAGCAAGTGCTATCTCTGTAGAAATTCTATAACGTTTTGGGGGATTTTAAACAGAAATATGGCAGTTATGCAAATTAACATTACTAAATGCTAATGTACCATTTCCCTCTGTGATTATGGGACAACTTGCAAATCCCAGGTTTCTCTGCATTTTCAAGCCATTTGATCCCAATCCCAATTCCTTGCCAAAATGATGAAGATACACTTCCTATTAGTTTCTATGGCATCTCAATAGGTTTCAGCTGCGCGGGATTTATATGTTCTTTTTGTGGTTGTTTTACACAAAATCGCAGCATTGCAATGGCTTTCAATACATCAGCCCCATTACAAAATAGTAATAATTGAATAAATATATTCATTAGACACTGCACCTGGATATGTATCGATGAACTTCCTGAAAATTGCCTGGTTTATCGCCTCTAATTGTTTGTAGAGGGATTTCAGTTGGGCTTTGGCCTTCATCTTGTCCTGCAGGACCTCAGCCATCAATCTGATTTTCCACCACCTGGTGATTTCCAGTCAGTCTCTGGCCATATAATAATCATAGCTTGTCCATTTGATTTCGCCTATGATTTAACCCTGTTATATTTCTATATATCTATCTATTGGGTTAGTAGTCCCTTTAACCCTTTGGGTACCTTTGTCAGCAGCCACTTTAGAGAGCAGCCTTACCTGGCGATAGCCTTTTATGTAAAGGCGGTCCCTGCTTGAACACAAGCCCATCTCCGACACCGCTGCAAAATAAAATAGAGATTTGGGAAGGTTAGAGTTAATGTGGAGAGGTGCCATATGTATATGGACATCACATAGGAACAAGCACGTTTACTAATATGATTTATCTGCCATGATATTATTGCCCCTTTTTTTGTGCTTCTACTTGTAAATTTTCCAAGGGAGTCCCATGTTAGGGGTGCCCTGGAATAGAAAAGCATACAGTCCAGTTTATACTAGTGGGATAAAGTACATTGCTGGGTTGGGTTGGGACCAACCAAGGGGGACTGCAGGGACAGACTAAAGATAAACCCCCCAACTCACAAAGGTGAGACTAAAGAAGAACAGCTATAGCTACATCTATAATGAGCAGCATGGCAACTCCAACAGCCAAGGGATAAGCTAACCTTACTGTTGCAAGCACATATTATAGAGGGGGAAATACAGGACCAGTACCTTTGTCCAGAGGATCCCAAATGAGAAGATGTTATTAATCTCTGGCAGGGGGTCAGTCAAAGTCTTCTTTCTTTTCTCTCTTCTCTTTGCTTCTCTCTCTTCTTCTTTTGCTGTCTCTCTCACAATGGCTTTCTCTCTCAAATCGCTCTCTCGCAAATCGCTCTGAATATTTCACTTTTTGGGGAGAAATAATAAGATATTGTTAGCAGGAGCATAATGGGGGCTGTGGGCCCTGACACTTCTAGAGCCCCAGATGTCATCTCTTTATCCTTCTACACTGTGATTAAAAATAGTATGCCAATGCATAAACTACAGATCCCATAATGCATTCACTATAAGGCTGTAATTGGAAGTGAGGGAGCCTGACTGCTGTTGCGTGTGCTATTTAGCTAACAAAAATGATGGGCAATCAGGATGTAGGCTTTTATCACTGGCATGTGGAAAGGGCCTTCATCATCTCCCATGATGCACTATAAGGGTTCACCATAAGAGGTAGGTAGCATTTGTATTGCTTATAATGTCATGATCAGGGTGGGCTTGTAACAGCACTACAGATCCCATCATGCTCTATGAATCCTTGGTTATATTAATACAGGGGTCATCTCCATATTCCTATTAGTTTCCCTTTCCCCCTGCATGTACCTAGTGTGCCTGCTTCCCATAATCAGCTGTGTTCTTATCAGTGAGCCTGCAACCATAATGCCAGGAATCCTAAGGGCAGATATTTATTCTTCTGATTTGTGCTACTTGTCTTTCTACTTAAGCCTCTCTGAACTGTCACCCACTCTAGTGCTGAGGCCACTGACTGTTGCTAGGATGAGTGCGACCGTTGGAAAATGACAGTTGGCAAATGACTGTTGGCATTTACAGCAGAGGCAGAAAAAATTGTCTAATGCTTCAAATGCAACAAAAAGTAAACCAAACACCCATTGCCTTAGAACTATACGTTTTTATGGTCTCACTCCTATTAGAGATGGCATATGGGGAGATTTAGGCACTTTGACATCCACATGTGTTAGTTGATTGGGGGTCAGGGCTGCCATCAGAAACCCATTTTCAGGTGATACCCTGTATAAGTGTAATATCTAGGTATCTGTATCCAATTAATACTGAGTTTATTTGAATATATGTTCAGTGCCTCTCAACAGGCTGCAGTTCCCGTGTACAATTGCAGAAACTTCACATGTTTAGAAAGTAATACCCAGAGAGCACAATGTATCTTATATAATCATAGTGTATTTATTGCAGGAATGTAATGCCAAGTTGCCTTAAATTACCCCCCCATTCATGCTTGTCACACAGATGCCATTTGGTACAGTTTCATGACAAGCAGCTCCCCAAGCAATTAGATTGGTAGGCAGTGGGGCAATTTGGGAGCGATGGCCCCACTACCCAAGCTACTTTAAATGATTGGTGACAAAACACCCAAAATCGCCCTTTGTATCATCTAAATATGCCCCCCTGTTCCCTTTGTATGGAACTGCTGCACTTACCTCTGAATCCAGAAATGAAATAACGGTCATCTGTACCTGAGTCGTTAAATCGCCTTCCTTGCAGCTTTCAGCCAATCAGAGCTGAGCTGGGAGTGATGTCACCAAGATAAGGCATGATATCCCAGTAACTGACAGCCAATCGCATACATATCAAACTTGCACATACTGAAACAACACTAATAAACTATAAACAGCAGCTTTAGAACCAGGGCCCCCATCAGATCTCCTGGGACCCTTGACTGGACCCCCCCTGTCCCAATTTAATGACAGATCTCTGTCCAGTATCTGAAATAACATTTTTTCTATCATATTCTTGCATACCAGCTTAGTTATTACCACATTTGACTTTAAATGTCTAGCGGCAGGCTGTGCCCTTACATATGTTGTCAGGGTCAGGCTGGGGGTCCGGGGCCCATCGGGATTACTGTCTCAGGGTCCTGCCCCTGCCGTACCCTCCCCCCATTGTTAGCAGCTGTCAGTGAGCTTTTGAGAGACACATAGGTACAGAGGTTTTTCTGCTCACAGTAAAAGCTGCAGGGGTCTGTTCTGAAGCACTCACTGAAGCACTTAGTTACTCATGTCCAGAGAGAGTCGCTGACTAAAGGCCATACACTATTAGAGGTCGCCATACAAACGAATCATAACCCGATATGCCCACTAACGGCTGGGCGATATCAGGTTAATCTGAACATTCGGCCCTGGGGCCGAACGATCAGATTACAATGCTGTGAATGGGTGCCGATGGGTCACAGGACCGCATCAACTAGCCTATGCGATCCTGGATCAAAGAAAAAAAATCAAACTTACTCGATCTGTATCTGCCAGATTTTTGGCCTGATATCGATTGGGGGGACCCATTGGGAGTCCCCACACATGGGCAGATAAACTGCCGAATCAGTCTAAAGGACCCATATCAGAAGATTTAATCTGGCCGTGTTTGGCCACCTTAAAAGCTGAAAAGCAGGAAGTTGGGTTCTGCTCTATTCTGTTCGATATCCAATTACTCCAGCCTTTATACATTACATTTTTGGCTAACTATATTGAAAAATGTTTTATTAATTTTACACTGAACTGTTCCTTTAATATATATGCTCACAATATTACCCCCAAAGCTGTCTGAAGAAATAGAAACAGACATTTAAATTGCAGATGCTAAAAAAAACAAAAAAACTTAGGTGCTTTAGGTCTAGGGATGCACTGAATCCACTATTTTGGATTCGGCCGAATCCCCGAATCCATCTTGGAAGATTTGGCCGAATACCGAACCGAATCCGAACCCTACTTTGCATATGCAAATTAGGGGCGGGAAAGGAAAAAGTGGAAAAAAATTGGTTTTCTTTCTTGTTTTGTAACACAAAGTTGCATGAAATCCCGCCCACCCCACAATTTGCATATGCAAATTAGGATTCGGATTCGGTTCGGCCAGGCACAAGGATTCGGCCGAATCCGAATCCTGCTGAAAAACGCCGAATCTTGGCCGAATCCCAAACCGAATCCTGGATTCGGTGCATCCCTATTTAGGTCATCCATGTGAAGCTGACTTCTGGTTCAGCACACAGAGGAATTGTCATATTCTGTTATGAAGCACTTTGGAAGTCAGATTGAAGCTCAAGATTTAAAAAGAAAACCAAAGGGGAGACTAAGCCTGACTTATATAGAAGTTTGGGGGGAATTAAGTGTTAAGCTAACTTTGTGTTACTGGTCCTTTAAAAAGGTTTAGGGGCAATGATCCTCTCCTTAAATAGAAGTCCCTCCACATTTTCCGTCAGCTCATGAAACACCAAGGCAACAGTTTCTATACAATTTATTGTTCCCAAGTTGTCCATTACATTATTCTCCATTAAGGGAGACGTTCAGTGCATGGCAGAAAAGCAAAGCTGTTTATAGTTAATGAATATAATATTATTATATATGTGTTAGCATGTCTTGCCTTTCATTTTTCCTGTACTTCCCATGGCAGTGGACACTAATGGTTAATCCCTCTCGACACCTGAAGGACAGGAAATGAGCTAATAAATTCCATGCCTCCCCCCCTCACCCCCATTCTCTTTTACTGTCCTCGACGAAGGAAGTGAAAGAAGTTTTTTATCTCACCATTTACTGGCACCAGAGGGGGTTTGCCTCAAAGTCTTCGGAGCCTTGTCTTTAGGAGATAATGGCCTTTCGTTGCCCATAGCCACAGTAAGACGCGAAGCCATTAGGCGCATGCGCAGTAAGACGGTTGCAGAGCTCTTCCTGCACGCGTTGCTTGGATACGCGCCGGTGACGTCATTACGCTGCGTTTTGGCGCCAGCGTTTTTAAATCAGCGTCTTTGTTCCCCATCTTGCTGCCTGTTATACCAGACGCTGTTTGGCTGTTTATGCCCTGAGCCTGCTGCTATTTACCTCCACAACTGCAGTAAGTAATCTGCCTGCTGGGGATGTTTGGTATGTATTACCTTTACTTATGGGTGTATTCTGCTTATGTTTTAGCTGACCCATGAGTTGTAGACGATCTAGATCCGCTGCCAGTGGGAGCCCACATCATAGGCATTCTGATAGAAGAACAGATGATGATCATGGGAGGGAGAAGTCTTGTAGAAAGGAATGTATTTTCTGCACTTTGCCTGCACTTCAAGATAAAAAAGTTTGTCAGAACTGTTTTGATCAAAATAATACCTCCCAGTCTTCTGAGCAATTCAATAAATTCATGTCATGGATGAAGGAATCCTTTAATAAATCTATGTCTGACATGGTTTAGAAAGTTACGGATAATGTACTTGCTAAAGTTTCTACCAATCAACCATCCACTTCATATGCTACAGCAGATCTAGCTGTTCACATTTCTGACGAAAGTATCTCCTCTGATACACAAGAGGAAGTGGATTCAGATGATGAGTTGTTTAATACAAATAATGTTGTGGAAGCCTTACAGGAGAAGGTCAGCAGGGAGGAAATTCTAAACTCCCTTCATGAAATTCAATTAGTCAATGATTTTTGTGCTGAAGCTTCCATGGATATCCTCAAGTTGGCGGCTAGGGATATGAGTCTTGTGGTGGCAGCTCGTAGATTCCTATGGCTCAGACATTGGTTTGCTGATACACCATTTAAGCATAACCTTTGAAGGAGATCTTATTTTTGGTCCAAAATTGGAGAATATTATCTCTAAGGCTTCGGCTGGCAAATCAGCCTTTCTACCCCAAGATAAGAAAGAGAGAAGAACAACTTTCAGGGGTAACAGACCTTCATTTAAAGATGTCAAAGCTTACCAGGCAGAAATTTTCAGAGGCAATCCTGGAAGACTAAGCCTCAGTCCTTTCAGGTTAACAAAGATTCCAAGCCTGATAGAAATAAATCCTTCTGAAGGTTTGCGAGCCCTTCAGTTTCCTGTGGGAGTCAGGCTTTCACAGTTCAAAGCTGTTTGGGCTCAAACTACGTCAGACCTTTGGGTATCAGAGGTAATTCCAAGAGGATACCAAATAGAATTCATGAAAATTCCTCCTTTTTCTCGCTTTCAAAGGTCTGCAGTTCCAAAAACAAAGGAGGCTCTGCTTGCCCTCAAGTGTATTCTGAAACAACTTCTGGTTAAGAAAGTCATTATCCGTGTTCCTTCCACCCAAAGAAGGAAAGGAATTTTTTCTCCTCTATTTCTTGTAAGAATAAAATCGGGAGATTTCAGAGCTATTCTAAATCTAAGGTTCCTAAATTAATTCATAATAAAAAAGACCTTTCGTATGGAGTCAGTAAAATCAATCACACAAGTTTTAGGGTCCGGCGATTGGATGGTCAAGATCGACTTGCAAGATGCCTATTTGCATATACCCATCGCATCAAGTCACCAGAAATATCTTTGGTTTTATTCCATGGGAATTCAATACCAGTACAGAGCCCTGCCATTCGGTCTCGCATCTGCTCCAAGAGCTTTTATGAAAGTTCTAGCTCCCCTTATTGCTTCTCTAAGATTGCAGGAAGTGGAAATCTTTTCATATCTGGACGACATTCTAGTGAAGGCGAATTCCTTGGAAAAGATTCAACACGACGTCAAGTTGGTGTTGAGGTCCTTGCAGGATCACGGTTGGCTCATAAACACAACAAAATCTTGTCTGTCACCGACTCAAGTAATCAACTTTCTAGGAGTCACTTTCGATTCAACACATTTTCGAATATTTCTCCCTCCAGACAGAATCTTAGATGTTCAAAATCATGTACAGAAACTTCTCAGATTTCCGATAACAACAGCTCTATTCTGTCAAATAGTCCTGGGCAAACTAACAGCCACGATACACGCTGTTCCATGGGCCATGGCTCACATCAGGCCTCTCCAGTTGTCATTTCTGACCCAATGGCGCAAGGAACGTTCACCCGATCAGTACATTCTTGTGAGTCCTCCGGTTCTCGAGAGGTTGAGATGGTGGTTTCAGACACAGAATCTTCAGAAAGGAATTTCTCTTTACCCCCCCAGTGGGTCAGGTTGACCACCGATGCAAGTGGTTCAGGTTGGGGAGCTCATCTACTTTATCTTTCTGTATGGGGCAAATGGAATATTTGAGAGACAAGTCAGCCCTCCAATTGGAAGGAATTGAAGGTTGTTCACCTCGCACTAATTCACTTTCTGGAAGTGATCAGGTCCAAGTCTGTGATGATTCAATCAGACAATTCCACAACTGTCAAATACATAAAGAAGCAGGGAGGAACAAGGAGTATAAAACTCATGAAGTTGACAGAGGAGATTCTTGTATGGGCAGAATTACATCTGCACGATCTGACTGCAGTCCATGTGCCAGGAGTGATGAATGTTCTAGCTGATCGTTTGAGCAGGTTCCAGCCTCACCCAGGGGAATGGAATCCAGACACATTCAAATTAATTATGAAGAAATTCGGGATTCCACAGATAGATCTCATGGCTATGAGGCACAATCGGAAGTTACAGAGATTTTGTTCCAAGAACCAGGATCCCCTAGCAGACCAGGTGGATGCCTTCAGTATCCAATGGAATGTCAAATTGGCTTACCTGTTTCCACCTTTTCCTCTAATTGCCAGGTGTCTGAGGAAAATCAGAGAAGAGAAGTCATTTGTTCTGATAATTCTACCTTGGTGGCCCAGGAGGTTTTGGTTTCCTCAATTATTCCAGATGGCAGTGAGGAGACCGTTCAGACTCCCAATCCAGCCTCGACTTCTAAGGCAGGAGTGTCGATTTCATCCAGATCCAGGCTACTTTAAATTGACTGTTTGGAAGTTGAAAGGCAGAGGATGATGGGAAGACTTCTAGCTTCTAACACTGTTCAAACACTCTTGGCTTCTAGGAAGCCTGCCACTTCTTTGAAATACTCCAAATATTGGAACAAATTTTTGGAATGGTGTTCTTTATCTAACAGATCGTCAGTTGAAATTACAGAAGAACATATTGTGGAATTTTTGCAGTCTGGATTTGAGAAGGAGCTCAGTCCAGCAACTTTGAAAAACCAAGTTTCTGCTCTTTCTGCCATTTCGGGAGTTGCTTGGGCATCCTTTCCATTAGTGGCAAGATTCTTTTTGGCGTTGAAGAAGTTAAAACCTAGGATCATATCTAAAGCTCCTCCATGGGATCTTAATTTGGTATTGCTTGCCATTTCCAAGCCTCCCTTTGAGCCTCTGGAATCGATTTCTTTCAAATTCCTTTCTTGGAAGATTGCCTTTTTGTTAGCTATCACAACAGCAGAGTAGGAGAGATCCAAGCTCTGAAGATTAATCAAAACTGCATGTTTTTCTGTCAGGATAAATTGATTTTTCGTTTACCTCAAGATTTTCGCCCAAAAGTGATATCTGAATTTCATATCAATCAAGAGATAGCTTTACCTGCCTTTTATCCGAATCCTAATTCAGAGGAAGAAAGAACATGGCATACTCTGGATATTGTTTGCGGTGTTAAAACCTACCTTGAAAGGACTGAATCAATAAGAAAATCAGATAATCTATTGATTCTATCGTCAGGTCCAAGATTAGGCTCTCAGGTGGCTAAATCTACAGTTTCATCCTGGATCAAATCATGTATTTCAGAAGCCTACAGGGTCAGTGCAGTTCCTTGTCCTCAATCAATTAAGGCTCACTCTACCAGGGCTATTGCTGCGTCTTGGGCATGCCGGGCCCAGACATCAACCAAGGAGGTTTGCAGAGCAGCAGTTTGGTCCTCTGCCAATACCTTTGTTAAAAATGATCAGCTTCATATTCATGCTGCTGATCGAGATTCCTTTGATCAGTTTTTTCTCAATAAGGAACCATACCATAACTTCATTTATGCATACTACAGATATGTGGATGACATCCTTATTCTTTGGTCTGGGACCACTGAATTGTTAGATAGTATGTTGGGGGAAGCAAATAAAAGCCACAATACTATCAAATTTACACATGAGTGGTCTAAATCATCCATTAATTTTTTGGATGTTAAGATCAGTCTGTCTGATGGCCAATTGCATACTGATTTGTATCGGAAATCTGTGGACAAGAATAATCTGCTACATGCCAAAAGCTTTCATAGCCACAGAGTAACAAGAGCGATCCCTAAAGGCCAATTTATACAGGCTAAAAGAATCACTTCAAGGCCCTACAAATACGATGAAGCAAAGGTGGCCCTAACAAAAAGATTTAAGGAAAGGGGTTATAAGCCGGAACTGATTGATAAAGCTGTAGAAGAGGTGGAATTACTCCCACGGGAGAGTTTTATGTCCAAGAAAGTGAAAACAGGAAAAGATCAAAAGCTAAATTTTGTGTGTAACTTTAGCCACCATAGCAGTAAGATGGAACAAACTATTAAGAAATATTGGCCACTGTTACAAGCGGATAAACAATTTGGGCATCTCTTTACTCAACTATCCCTTTTCTGTTACAAAAAAGGCCAGTCAATTAAGGACATACTTTGTCTCTCTGATACGAGGCTACACAAGCCCAAGTTCCTTGGGAAACCTAAAACGGGTACCTTTCCTTGCCTTGGTTGTAACTGTTGCTCGTCGATTATAAAAGGCAACACAATCAACCACCCCACAAAAGGGTATGAGATTAAAATAAAAACATATGTCACTTGCAATACCACCCATGTTGTGTATTTGCTTAAATGCCCGTGTGGTTTGGGTTATGTGGGACAAACAAAAAGGGAAATTAAAATGCGCATCCAAGAACATAGGGGCAATATTAGAAACTACAAGATGAATACACAGACAGATACACCAGTATCGAGGCATTTTGTAGAATGTAAGCATAACTCTATGCAATTGAAATGGTGCATCTTAGACGAAGCCTTACCAGATAGGAGAGGGGGAAATAGGCTAAAAAACTATTGCAACTTGAGGGAAAATGGATTAAGAAGCTGAATACCCTCACCCCTGATGGAATAAAGGACTCTTGGAGCCTAAAACCCTATCTTGGATGCTAACGACATGTTTTTCATTATTTCATTATTACAGGTCCTGTTACTAGAAAATACCAGCAACCTAGTCGTATTTAAGGGTAAGACTATTCGAATACTTATTAGCTGGTTTTTGTCCTCTAAGTAGAGCAACTAGACGCTGCAAACAATGTTAGGGTCGGTTTAACTTAAATGTAATTTTAAATTAATTTAAAATAACTTTAATGAAAAAATTGCTATTCAGCTATCTCTTTAAAAATGTTGCTATTATACTGTCTGCTTCTTAAATGTTTCTTAAAATGTTTTGTTAAGCCAAGGTAGGCACCTAGCTGTGCAGTACCGAGGCGTCATATCAGTGAATTACTTTATTTCTTTCTAGGATGGGAATTGGCGATATGGCAATGGACTTGGATATGCCATGAAATAAGAACTGGTTAATGTTCACAGAACCTTTTTTTGATTCTTGACATGCTCTTTATGTCATAACACAGAGACACTTGGGTGGTCTTTTAGGCTATTTTCATGCCATGTTATACAATATTTCATGTTCACTTTTTATGCTGATATTATTCGCTTGTATAGAATTCTTTTATTGAATTTTCATATGCACTGTTGAATGCACTTTAACTGTGACACTGAATTTTGAACTTTCACCTTGAAGCAAAGGGGTGGGATTCAAACAGGATATGCTTAAAAGGTCACTTTGTTTCCATTTCTACAATACAAGTTGGCAACCCTGGGAATTTAGTTACAGGGTCTCAAGAGTCCGCAGCCCGCCACTAGAACCCATTACCACTTTCCCATGTTTGAATTTGCCACTCACGAATAGGTAAGCCGCAGTGGAGCGGTCATGTGGTAGGATCACATGATCGTGACATCAGGTCCTTTCCTATGATAGGAACTAGCGGCTACCATAAGATTTTAGCGCTTTGTCAGTTTGATAAAGTTTATACAAAATAGATACACGTCTCCCAAACAGTTATCGCGAGAAATTCGCAACGTGTGGGCGGAACCCCACTGGAAGCGGTGGGTGGGCCTTTGGCCGGGTAACGGCCTTCTGTAGGTCTGCGAAAGGGTGAGTCGGTGTTCTCTCCCTGCTGACTTCTCGGCGTTGCGCCCCGCAAGGAGGTGCCGGGAAGTGGGTGAGACATGGCCGGGCAACAGTTCCAGTATGACGACAGTGGCAACACGTTCTTTTACTTCCTGACTTCCTTCGTGGGGCTCATCGTCATCCCGGCTACATATTACCTGTGGCCGCGGGACAAGAACTCTGGTGAGTGCTGAGCAGGTGGTTGGGCAACAGAATGGAACCTTGCTGACCGCACGTCATAGTTGCTATTGTATTTGTACAACTGTAGCTGCCAACATCTGCTCCGAGGCTCGGGGGGGATACTGGGAGATGCATAGTCGCGTCATCACTACTTCCTACATGTGAGGAAGCGTCTGTCCCTTCGTTTCTTTATCTACACTCAGGCAGCATAGTCTGTGGCTCAATACAAAGAAACTATCTGATTTGTTTTGCGTTAAATTCAACTACAGATTTGATTTATTCTCTTCAAAAAAACTTGAGACCTTTTTAATAGTCAAACTAAGTTCAGCAGTGTTTACCTTATCCAATATGGGAGTAGAAATATATCCACTTCATGCCAACCCTGCTTTGCTGACATACATACATACATACATACATACATACATGCTACCATACATACATACATACATACATAAACACACATGCATATATGCATACATACATGCTACCATACATACATACATGCATACATACATGCTACCATACATACATGCTACCATACATACATGCTACCATACATACATGCTACCATACATACATGCTACCATACATACATGCTACCATACATACATGCTACCATACATACATGCTACCATACATACATGCTACCATACATACATGCTACCATACATACATGCTACCATACCTACCTACATACATACATACATACACACACACACACACACACACACACACACACACATAAACATGCTAGCATACATACATACATACATACATACATGCTACCATACATACATACATACATACACACACACACATGCTAGCATACATGCATACATACTAG
>NC_054380.1:66478099-66583099 GCF_017654675.1 Xenopus laevis
TGGCAATGCCTGACATTCAGACAGTTACTGCATTTGTGTTTATGAAAGTGTTTATTATGACACCTAGAGTGATTAGTGCACCGCTATAATAAATTGAGTGCACTGTCTCTACTATGAGCTTACCCCAACATATATTTGTGCTCCAGGTGAGACCTTTCTCTCTGGGTTTAAGCCCTCACACTGGTGTGGAGGCAGGGTGTAGTGCAACTGTAATAAAGTCCTGTGCGCAATGATTAGGCGCTAGTGGTTCTTTATACTTAACCAGAGAACATCGTTTATTCAACAGATTGATCCACATAGGAGTTCATATAACTTAAAAGGTACATAGAGCAACAGAGGAAAACATATACTTATAAGCACCAATTATCAGCTTAGTCCCTGCAGGCATGGGAACACACACAGCAGCAAATGAAGGTACACCTAGCTTTCAGCCTTTTCCCTAAGTGGAACCCAGGGAAATCTCTACATCCGTATGTCTGTACACTTAGGGGCAGATTTATCAAAGGTTGAGGTGAATTTTTGAATGAAAAAAATTAGAATTTCAAGCTATTTTTTGTGTACTTCGATTAGGGAATAGCACGTATTCGATTTAGAAATTTATCATGTACTGTCTCTTTAAAAATTCGTCTTCGACCATTCGCCATCTAAAACCTCCCGAATTGCTGTTTTAGCCTATGGGGGACCTCCTAGAACTTATTTGGAGTCAATTGGTGGACTTAAAAATCGAAGTTTTTTTTTGGGAAAAATTTTTAATCAAATTTGATCTAATGCGCTATTCCTTCGATTCGTACGATTCTAATTCAGCCGAATTCAGACCTTCGACTTAATTTCGGTTGGTCAATTTTAATTTGAATTTCAACGTTTTTTCAATTCGAAATTCGACCCTTGATAAATATGCCCCTTAGTCCCTAAATTTTGGGCAATTAGTACCCGGGATCTTAATCCCTGTCACACCTCAGCCTCAGGCTGCTCAACTAAATACCCTGTCTATCACTCCTAGGGGCAAATTTACTTACCTTCAAAGTTGCGCTGGCGTTGGCTTTGCGCACTTCGCCAGGGCGCCGCTAATTCACTAAAATCCGAAATTGCGCTCAGGGAGGCGAAAGGTAGCGAAGTTGCGCTACTGTTAATTTATCAAGCAAAGCGAAGTTATGCTAGCGATACCTAATTTGCATACGTCGCCAAGTTAAAGTACAATAGACATATATGTAGCAGCAAATACATTATACTACACAAGCCTGGGAAAGCTTCATAAAATAAAATAGAGTTGTTATTTTTGCCATATACATGTGCCCACTGTATAGTTTAGGTGCCATATGTTAGGAAATGTAGGGGGAAGGAGGGTACGATCTTTTTCAGCCTATCACCCTTAAAAAGGTAAAAGACAATCTGCATTTTTAGGGACTTTTAGGGAATTTCAACTTTTTTTGAAGCAAGCGCTATCTACTCTATTGCACTTCGCCTGGTCTGAGGTGGCAAAGGCAGGTCTGGCGCAAGAGGTAACGTTCAGTAAAATGCGCAAGTTAGTGAATTATTGTATTTATGTCTCTTCGCCATAGCGCAACTTCGCCTGGCATAATGGTGCGAAGTAGCGCTAGATAAAGTCCACTTCACTAGCGAATTTACGCCGGCGCCCATTCATAAATCAGCGAAGTAACGAAATGACGTCACGCTCGCGAATTTTAGCTAGCGTTAGCCACTTTGCCCTTTATTAAATTTGCCCCCTAGAATGACCTATAACAGAGAATAGCTTATCCTTTACTAGCCCTTCCTGCCTGCTCAGGTAAGGGCTAAAGCAATGGACACTGAGCACATGGTTACTCAGACCTTTATACCATAGCATAGTGCCATTTACTTGGCACTGTTAGAACACCAAGGGGCATAGCTTTAAAGGAACAGTAACACCAAAAAATGTAAGTGTTTTAAAGTAATGAAAATATCATGTAGTGTTGCCCTGCACTGGTAAAACTGATCTGTTTGCTTCAGAAACACTACGATAGTTCATATAAACAAGCTGCTGTGGAGCAATGGCGGAAATTGAAAAACGGCTATATGGCACAGGTTAACGAATGGATAACAGATAACACCATTAGACAGACAGAGCTTATCTGCTGTGTAACTTGAGCTTTTTCTCCTTTGAATGGCTGCCCCCATTGCTACACAGCAGCTTATTTCTATAAACAGTAGTAGTGTTTCTGAATCAAACACAGCAGTTTTACCAGTGCAGGGCAACACTACATTATATTTTCATTACTTTAAAACACTTTTATTTTTTGACGTTACTGTTCCTTTAAGACTAATTTAATAGTCTCCTACATGAGTCTGTGGCATTACAATGGGAATGGTGACTACAGTTTGATCATCTTCCTCTAACCTGTAATATGAAACAATAATGCAGCCTTACATGACCCACCAAAAGCAATTTAAGGGGGTTATTTATCAAAGTCCGAATGCCAAAATGCGAAATTTTTTGTTGTTTTTTTTACTATAAAATCAAAATTTTTGGTGGAAAAACAAACTCAAATTTTTTGAGATTTATTATACCCCGAGGATGAAAAAAGTCTGAATCCGAATATCTGGCATCTCAGACCTGCCGAGGTATATAAGTCAATGGGAGCGGTCCCTATTCTATTTGAAAGTTTCTGTGGTCTGCGCTGAAAATTAGCCTGAAAATACGACTTTTCAGGCAAAAAAAACTTGCACAATTCAGAATTTCAATCAATGTTATCGAATTTGTCCACGATCCGATTAAATTGTGCTTTCTTAATAATAAATAAGGTCCAATCGTGTTTGGTCAAACAATTTAAATACTCCGAAAAATTAGGATTTTGATAAATAGGCCATAAATAATCGTACATAATTCATTTTAAGTTGTCATAGTTTTTAGGTGTAAATTCCAATTATTGGATGTGCAGACTTAAGCGAAAGTGGGAACTGGGTCACAGGTAGGACAGGTACTCTAAAACATGCTTGCACTTCATTTGCACTTCATTTAGGTACAAACAGGTTAAACAAGTCAAGTTAGGTAGGTACATGGAACAGGCACAGGAACAGGCAGGGCAAACAAGGTATATACAGGAAATAGAAAAGATTTATAATGACGCAGAGTTGCTTTCTATTATGACTCACCTAAGCAAGAGGAAAAAAAGGCTAGTATAAGCTAAGCCCTAGGCAAGATAAATGCAAATAGCATACTGAGTGTTGTGCTTGTTGCTAACTTTTGCGTTGGTTAAATTGCCAACTACCCACCTTGAATTCATTCACACTGCTGTGTCACAGGTTTCCCTGCTCTTGAAATAATTGCCCAGAATGGCAAAACACTGCTTTTTTGGCAGCAACAGCTAATGTGGGGTGTTTCCTGACATATTCACATCAGAGAAGCAATCAGTATTTCATACATGTAATGCAACAAACTCAGTAATACCTTTATAGATACTAGGTAAGGTAAAAGAGCAAAGATTAACTAAAATTCCATGTAACTGAATAATAGAACAGTGGTGTATTGTTGGGCACACTAATACCTAATTAGTGTGCCCAACAATACACCGCTGTGCTATTATTCACCTACCTCTAATTATTGGGTGTAGAGCACCTTACAAACTATTGGGGACCTGTGATTGTACTTTGTAGTATTAATTAAAACATTTCCTGTGAATACTTACATAATATATAATGGAAGATAATATATAATGGAAAACACAAATATAATAGAAAAAATGTATAGTAGTCCTTCGGAGGAACACTAATCACGTAATAGTATTGGAAGCAAGAGAGATGCTGCTGAGAGATGCTGCTGAGAGATGCCGGACCTCATTACTAACAGCTCCCCCAGAATTCCATCATTATTGTGCCTTTTGCAAATTGATGCTGAATTTCAGTAGACACATATTTGCACAAGGCATAATAATGCTTTCTTGCTCCTCTGTGCTATGTGACCCATTTAGATTATTAGAAGTGACTGCTGAATATGAGCTAAGTGAAATAAGCAAGCATTTTATAGCTTTTTGATGTTTAAAAGGTGGTTTAAAAGGGGGAGTGGTTAACAGTGGCTTCCATTATCAACCCTCTACTACATAGGCCAGAAAAATTCTGGCCCTCGGTACAACAAAAGTTGGACAGCACTGATTTACACTATAGCTATATAAATATCCAACGGTTACCCATCTAGAATTAAATTAACTTGGGGAACCCCTTATGGCATATATTTCCTTAATTAAATAAAGAACACTATCAATAAAATAAACCCATTAATTCATATTGAAATTGTCCATGGCTTTTAATCTGACTTCCATCATCTACCAGATATACTGTATACTGTATAAGAAAGGGAGAAAATTCTTCATAGTTTCCAGTGGCAATGAAATAATAACATAGTAGCTAATTGTACAATACATCACATCAGCGTTTATGATGTCAACATTCCTTAGATTTTTTTATAACTAATACATTTTAAAACATGTCTCCTTGCAGCTTTGTAGGCCATTTTTTGGGTGCAATAGTCATCCGTGCAATTCTTGCAAAACCAGTATTCAGTTGTTACCTGAGATAACTTCATTCTTTTGGATATTCCATATTTTTAATTAAATGTGTATTATTTCTATCCTAGGATTGTGGATTGGACAGAAATGTATGGCCTTGGACTCCCTTTTACAGCTAGGATTTCGAGATCAGCCAGATATGAGACAAATTTCCCTTCCCTTCCATTTGCTACTTTCAGTGATGGACAGAGTTGCAAGCTTAACTTTTGCATTCGTCTTAAATAATTACATTCTCTATTTTATCTAAGATCACAATGATTTTGTTTTTCAAAAATGTGAGATCTGTGAAGATGTGGAATTCTCTCCCTGAATGAGTTTTGCTGCCTGATAAATTAGATAGCTTTAAGAAGGGGTTGGACAGCTTTTTAGCAAGTGAGGGGCTACAGGGTTATGGAAGATAGCTCATAGTACAAGTTGATTCAGGGACTAGTCTGATTGCCATCAGGAAGGAATTTTATTCTCCTCTGAGGCAAATTGAAGAGGCTTCAAACAGGGTCTTTTGCCTTCCTCTGGATCAACTAGCAGTTAGGCAGGTTATATAGATGTAAAAGGTTGAACTTGATCGACGTGTCTTTTTCAATTTAACTTACCATGTTATCTATTTTTTTTAAAAAAATATGAAGGCATCTAAGGAGTTTTTGACATACACTCAATAAATAATTGTTAATGGGTAATCTTTCCCGGAGTTTTGTAATAAGTGGCCCCCTAGCAACTTTCTAGTAATGCAACTATACTAAATTATCCAAAACAAAAATCATTGGAGAGTCGAAAATTACACTAGTTCTGGTAAATTTATGATCTAATTGATACAAGAAGTTTGGTTAAAAAACAAAAGATTAAACTGGAAACCTTAACATAATTCTGTTCTCAGAGCACAAAGGAGCTGTTTTGAAACTCAAAGAACTAAAGCTTAACTAAAGCAGTAAGGCAGGAAAAAAATGTACATTATGGGGCAGATTTATTAAAGGTCAAGGTGAAGTTTCGAATTAGAAAACCTCGAATTTCGAGCTACTTTTTGTGTACTTCGACTAGGGAACATTCCAACTTCAATTCAAATTTGAAAAAACGTTGAAATTCGAAGGTCAAATTTTTTTTGAAGTACTATCTCTTTAAAACTTCGACCATTCACCACCTAAAAGCTGCCGAAGTGCTGTTTTAACCTATGGGCGACCTCCTAGAACCTGTATGGAGGCAATTGGGGGAGTTTGGGAGATCGAAGGTCAAAGTTAAAAAAACTTTGAATCGAAGTAGATCGGAGTACGAATTCGGCCCACTTCCAACCCCATTCGGTTGGTCTTTTTGAATTCGAAGTTCGAAGTTTTTTTAACTTCAACCTTCCACCTTTGATAAATATGCCCCTATGTGTTGAGCTTCTATACTAGCTCAAGGTAGAGTCCTGCAGCAGTTTGGGTACCCGCAAAAAATGCAGGTACCTTGCAGGATGAGTGTAGGCTTTTCGGGTGCGGGTATAGATTCGGGTCTGCGGGTAGGTTGGAGGTCTCATCTATATTTCTTATCTTGTGTATATTGTCTATTTTACAAAACATTTTTTTGTCTCTGTCTACTTCTGATGACGTCACTTCTGGTCTGTAGCAACAGCACTTCCTGTTTAATGGTGATCGGTTGCGGATAAGGCTGTTGCAGGCCGGATAGCGGATCCAAGCAGGGTAAATACACGGGTTGCGGTTCGGATCTCAAAAATTGGTTCTGTGCAGGACTCTAGTTCAAGTTAACAACAGCCCTTTAGCAGTAAAGATCTGTGCCTCCATAAATGCCCCCAGTAGCTCCCCATCTTCTTTTCTGCTGATTCACTGCACATGCTCTGTGCTGCTGTCACTTACCATTCGCCAGTGTGAAAATTCGCCTGCCGTTAAAAGAGTACAAAGTTGCGCCAGAGTCTATCTCCTTCACTAGCGAATTTACACCAGAGCCTGTTAGTAAATCGGTGAAGTGGCAAAATGACGTAACACTGGCGGTTTGCCCCCTAAGTCTCAGTGTGTCATAGCTGTTCTACTTACAATATGCACAAGACTCAGTCTAAAATTAACCTGAGGCAGGTTCAATTGATACAATACTGATTTGGGGTATAATATATCATTTTAATCACAATACAAGTAAATCACGCTAGTGTTTCTGTCAGAGCAGATTGTGACTCCCTCAGCGCTGTTGCGTCACTGTGGGTCTGACTGAGGAAACATGGACAGTAGAAAGGTGATTGTAGGCCTTGGTGCCCAGCAGGGGTCGCTGTGCATTGTTAGCTTAACATTGAACTTCGGCTGTACTTCTCTCTTTATTAAACAAAGATGCTGTGCGCTCTCAGTTTTTCTTACCATTTCATCCGGAAACCACTAAGCCACCTGTGTCTCAGCGCTAACCGAGTATTCGCTTTACCTGTCACTGTCTCTGCACGTCGTCTCCGCCACGCCTGTGTCTTCCCTCGCTCCCTGTGTTGTGCCAGGCTCAGCACCCCTGGCACCATGCCGCAACAGCCGAAAATACAGTACCCAGAAGCCGCCCGGGATGACTGTGCAGTGAGTACAACCATATGCCTATTATCAGAGCACCCATCTCCATTTGTCTTTATAACTCGCGCTCCTATAAGCTTTCTTATTATCTTTACATCGGTCCCACCCTGTGTGGTGCAGAGTTGGATTTTGACTTAAATGCATTTTGGTGTCTTCTTCTTCCTGCCATTTGTAAACTACAACTCCCAGAACTCCTCCCCGGAAGTAGTCTTTCTGTTCTATTGTATGGATACATTCGCTGATAAGCTTTGTTTGCTGTCACATTCTTACCTGTCAAGTCAAGCTGCACATTTGTTATGCTCTTAGCAACATAAATATGAACGCATTGATGATTATGCTGCAAAATTATTCAGTGTCTGAGTGAAGACTCTAGAGGGAAACTGTATCCCCCTGTCCACAAGAGAATGTGTAGTGGTGACAATTCTTTAACTTACTTAAAGGGGACCTGTCGCCCAAAACAAATAATCTAAATCCTATTTTATGACATTAGTCAAGCAAAATAAACTTTAATTACACTATAAAAAAGATTTCAATCTTGTTTCATTCGGTCTAGGAACTCCTGGACACTGTTATTAATTCAAGCCTTGCATCATCTCAAAATCTTGTTTATGCACCAGAATGGGGGAGCTGATGTCCATGCCCTGGTTACACAATTAAATATTAAAGAGAAAGGGGGGATGTGGGGAGCGCAGTGATATCTAGTAAGTGCTGAATGGAAAATGGAAAGTAATTGCCTGTTCCGCCTCTATGCCTAAGGCATCTATGCCTAAGGCATTGAGGAGGTGCAGGCAATATTTGATTGACCGCTGAGATTTTTAAATGCGATTTTTAAACAGCTTTGAAAGCTTTTAATAAAAAAAATTCGGATTTCATGTTTAATTTGAAAAGGTCTTTTATTATACAGCTTTTTATGTTGGGGGTGACAGGTCCACTTTAACCTCATAACAGTGACTTGCATTTTTTAAAATCTTCCTCCCCTAAAATACTTTAAATATTTTGTGTTTACATATTCTGCACATACATGGGTGTGTTTTTATATGTTTTTTGTATTTAGTGATAAATATAGTTCACACTCCATATTATGAAATGGAGTAACAATGCAGACCATATACTGCTTATATTGCAGTATATATTTGTGTGCAGTCTGCATTCTTAGATGGAAATTAGTACAGTACAAATGATAAAAAGGAATTATATACGTTGTAACAGACTGCATGCTTTACAAGCCATTGTTACCCACCAACAAAGTAATCCATTACCAGGAACTCCTGTAAGGTATTGTTTACAAACATTTTACATGTATGTTTTGTAGGTTGATGACTATCATGGTGTTAAGATGAGTGATCCATACAGATGGTTAGAAGACCCAGACAGCGCACAGACAAAGGTAAAATTTCATACTACATTTTTTTATGGTAGAATGTTAAACAAGATGTAGACATAGGGGTCAAAAGAAATTTGTATTGATCAACTTGGGAGTAGAGACCAATAAACATCAATCTTTAGAATGCCGGTCTAGTGACCAAACAGAGGTACAACCATATATACTTAAATAATTTTCCAAAACATGCTATTAAGTAAAAAAGGTTAAGTTTATTACATCAATGTATTAAAAAACATTAGAAAATCCCCTTATAGCGCCACCTTCCACATGTAACTTTTCTATTAAAGGAAAGAAATATATAAGTTTGTTACCTTTTAAATGAGCAATGTGAAGCTGCACGCTTTCACCTCTCCATGTTAATAGGACTGTTCATGGAGCTTATAGCTGTTTGATGTACTGTTTCCTATTTTATTTAATGGAAACAATTTGCCATCTTACCTCTTGTCAACTTCTTTCATGTTTTTAGGCATTTGTTGAAGCCCAGAACAAACTTACAACACCATTTCTTGAGCAGTGTCCAGTTAGACATCTTTTTAAGGACCGTATGACAGAACTCTATGACTATCCAAAGTATAGCTGTAACTTCAAGAAAGGAAATAGGTAATCGGTTATATATATATATATATATTCAATTTTGGATTATTTGGATAAAATGGAGTCTGAGAGATGGTCTTCCCATGATTTGGAGCTTTTTGGATAACAGTTTTCCGGATAATGGATCCCATACCTGTTTATATTGATTTTTTTTTTTAAATACATTGTCTGTTTTTCTGTTTTCTTTAATTTTGTTAACCCTTTGTGGTTTCCATTTCCTTGCTGTAATGTAGACCAGGTCTCTTAAAAAATGCATAATAGATCAGAAGCTTGTGTTGAAAACTTTCAAGGTATATTGGTATATTTACTTTCCTGTCTCTCATCCTGCAGATATTTCTATTTCTACAATTCTGGCTTGCAGAACCAACGTGTGTTATATGTACAAGACTCGTTAAAAGATGAACCTAGAGTTTTCCTTGATCCCAATACATTTTCTGAAGATGGGACAGTTGCGCTGCAAGGTAAGTTGTTGTACTAACAAAAGCATTTTGTTTTTTTTATGACTGTGTAATACAAAAAAGCTTCATGCTTTTAAAAGAAAACTATTTAGATATGCTTATCAAGCAACTCTGGTTCAGTTTTTATGAGGATAATTACAGGTATAGGACCTGTTATCTAGAATGCTTGGGACCTGGGGTTTTCTATTAAAGGAACAGTTCAGTGTAAAAATAAAATCTGGCTTAATAGGCTGTGCAAAATAAAATAAAAAAATTAATATAGTTAGCCAAAAATGTAATCTATTAAGGCTGGAGTGAGTGGATGTCTAACATAACAAAGCAGAACACAACTTCCTGCATTTCAGCTCTCTAACTGAGTTAGTCAGCAACTATAAGGGGAGCCACATGGGACATAACTGTAAAGTGAGTTTGAAGTGAGTTTGTCTTTAGCACACAGCTAAGATTCAAAAGCAAACCATTATGACCCTCAAGTCCAGTGGTGTAATTATAGAGGAGGCAGGTCTGCTTCCTCCATAGCCAACAGAACCCCCCCCCCCCCCAGCCACTCTCTTACCTGAGCGGGGAAGGGGGCGCAAGTCGGCGCTTGTCTAGCATATTTAATTAGCTGCTCAAAGTTAATGTATACATGTCGGTTTAAAGAATGTCTTGTGCTGAATGAACAGCTTGCATATCTTTTTAATCACAATAAATTTTTACATTTTTCTTGCTCTAATCAGGACAAATTGAAGCTACTCCATGTTTGATTCTTGTAAGGTAGATAGACTACCACAGATAATCTCCCCTGCATAATCGACTTTTGCTAACAAACCAGTCACAACAAATCGAGAAGGGTGGGCATTGCATACCAGTAGACTAATTATCTACCTCACAACAAGTACCAAACATAAAGCTGTTTCAGTTTTCCTGTTCAGATAAAAAAAAAAGCAAATTAACAGATTAAAACAATAGACAAAAAGTGTCTTTGCTAGTGGCACGAATAAACAATTGAATCACATATCGGAGTGCTGCTGGATTTATTTCATACAATAGACAAAAAGTGTGTTCCTTTGCCTATTAATTAAACTCATATTCACTTGCATAGTGGGGTTGTACTGCCCCTTTTAACTTTTGCTGTTCTATCTGGCACCTGATCAGCAAAAAAGTGTTCCTTTTACACATTTTTGATTAAAACTGTTGTATCATAAAATCTGTAAAAAATGTAAAATATAAATGGCAAAGTGCTCAGAAGAGCACTCCAATCAATTTTGCAATCATTTAAATCGAAGGGTAAGTGTCCCCACTGGGATTTAGATTGAAAGATCTGAGATAACATGCCTTCGCCTAGTGCATATTGCATGCATAAGACCTATGAGACAAATGGCATTTGAATGCCTGTACTGCCTAAACGTTAGAATATCTAAAATCATCTTTCACACTTTTTTATAGCAAAAGTATGATAGATGGTAGTGGTGACAAGTACTCGTAGCTTCTGCTTAGAAATGTTTACCATACAGGTATGGGACATGTTATCCAGAATGCTCAGGACCTGGGTATTTCAGGATAATGGACCTTCATACCTTAAGTCTACTAGAAAATCATGTAACCTAACAGGCTGGTTTTGCTTCCATTAAGGATTGATTATATCTTAGTTTGGATCCAGTACAAGGTGCTGTTTTAATATTATTATTTATTATTATTATTATTATTATTATTGAGTAAAAGGAAATAATTTTTACAGATTTGGACTATTTGATTATAATGGAGTCTATGGGACATAACCTTTCTGTAATTTAGAACTTTCTAGATAACCGGTTTCCGGATATCAGATCCCATACTTGTATTTCATTTAGAAAACGTAAAGGGTATTTCAGCCTTTAACAGTAGATGCACTTTGTTAGAATTAACAACAAATATTTTAAGACAATACATTTTAGGAGAAAACTTCAGGGTTTTTTTTTTGTCATTGTAAAGTAAGTCATTAAAGAACTTTAATTATAAGGCATGTCCACTAAGTGTATAGGGCTTATTCACAGGGTATGTAATGATTTCTGTCTTTTTATTTTTTGCTTGTTTCCACGAGCATGCCGCACTCTTTCTGTACCATATGAGATTTACACAACTATCTTTAAATTGTTTGTTGTAGCCAATAGATAATTCTGACAACATATCATATTTGTTTATTTTAATATAGGCTATACTTTCAGTGAAGACGGAGAATATTTTGCCTATGGGTTAAGTGCAAGTGGGTCAGACTGGGTCACTATTAAGTTCATGAAAGTTGCCAACCAGGAAGAGCTGCCGGATGTTCTGGATCGGGTCAAATTCAGCTGCATGTCCTGGACCCATGATGGTGTTGGAATGTTTTATAACTGCTATCCAAAACAAGAGGGAAAGAGTGATGGTAAATTAGATTTTAAAGCAAAATATTTACATGGACTTTTAAACAGTTATCTGTTTCACAAGCTAACTATGCACAAGTACTAACAAAAATGTTAATAAACAGCCTGGGTGCCAGTCCAGAAGAAATATACAGCACTCCAAGGAGAAATCAGCAGGACAATGTTTCTGATGAAAAAAATAATAAAGGTTTATTGGGAATTATTGTCCTGCTGATTTCTTCTTGGAGTGCTGTCATCTTTGCTGAATTACGTATATATGTATATGTATGTATGTATATATATATATATATATATATATATATATATATATATATATATATATATATATATATATATTTCATGGCAAAAACTGACGCTTCGGCTGTATCCACCACCTGGATACAGCCGAAACGTCAGTTTTTGCCAGGAAATAAAACACTTTTTGTACAGCATAAGTCCTGTGAGTGTGACTACCATCTATCAACTCGTGTGTGTGTGTATGTATATATATATATATATATATATATATATATATATATATATATATATATATATATATATATATATATATATATATATCTCGAAAATCGGCACTCACCATTCATCTAGTTAAGGGCCGGGTGCTAACCAAAATCATAAGCATCAGTGCAGTGAAAGCACTCACGGCATTAGCTCCTCAAATGTATATCAAAAGGCTTTTATTAGTGCATGGTGCATCAATGCGTTTTGACTCACATGGAGCCGTCGTCAGGATGAAAAAACAGGAATTGAAGCAAACCATTAAATCAATAACATATATCCAATCAACTTGTCAATGTTTAGAACACTACACATGTGAACTAAAAGGTATCCACCTATTCGCATATATAAAGTATGAAAAAGGATCCACTCAGTACTATTAAATATCTACTAAGACCAATCTATTAAAAAGTGACTTTTAAAAAACATTATGATATAAGGCTCTACAAAGGCAATATGTGCTTTGTAGTCTTTTGACTTGTCTGTATAGAATGAGCAATATTTAAAGGGTGTTACGTTTCTGTGATGATGTCACCAGTCAGATTCAATGTGTCTAGTTTTCCGTCAAACTCTTGTATTTATTTGCATATCTACCAACTTTTAGACACCTTGAGAAAGGCCTCGGAGGAGGCCAAAGCAATTAAAACTTTTTACATTAATATAAGTCCTGAGAGTGCTGATCTTTTTTACTATATATATATATATCTATATCCCATAGGGAATCTACATTTCCCTATGGGACCAGACTGTAAATTATATCCTTATAAACGGCTCGAATTTGACGTCGCCGCGTTCAAATTGAACTCCGACGAGACTGAATTGGATGCCGGCGCACCCGATTTGGACACTGGCTATCAGAATTGGATGCCGACCCCCCCTCCCAACATTTCACACAAAATGTCGATTATAATGCATAATGTACCCCTACTGAAATTTATAAAGATATTATGTCCACTATATATATATATATATATATATATATATATATATATAAGTTAAGTTGCAGGTAAAACCAAGTCCCTTTGTAAAATGTATAATGAAGCAACAGAATTCTTAATGAATCAGATGAAAATTAAGCGTAGGACTGGCCAGATATGGGATGACTTTGACGTAGTTGGCCAGCTTAAATATATTGCAATATATGGACAAACAATCCCTGTTTTGTTTAAAGGGTAAGGCATTTTTTAGTAGCAGTATGCACAAAATGTCGCTGTCTTAAATATATTGATAATGGGTTGAGTGCAGAGGACTCTTGTATTTGACTATATGTATTTTGTGGTCACAGCCTCATTGCACCCCCGCCTAATGGTTTTAAAAAATAGTGGTGAGCACAACTTTCCCTTTATATATATATATATATATATATATATATATATATATATATATATATATATATATATATATATATATATATATTAAAAGAGGCCACCAACACCGAGATTTTTGCTGGTCTCTTTTACTATATTTGTAACTTTTTATCGTACTTCGGCCTTTTTCAGCAGAATTCGGATTCAGCCGAATCCTTCTGCCCAGCCAAACCAAACCTGAATCCTAATGTGCATATGCAAATTAGGGGCTGGGAGGGAAATCGCCTGACTTTTTGCCACAAAACAAGAAAGTCAAAAATGTTTTCCCCTTCCCACCCTTAATTTGCATATGAAAATTAGTATTTGAGACAAGCTACAAAAATATTACTGTAAATGCAGTTGGCCTTTCTGCAGCAGTCGGTTCGTTCTTCAAAACTGTAGACTTTAGGATAAAACTGTTTTTGAAAATAGGTAAATATATCTTTGTACTTAAAACTAACAAAGATCAAATCTTCACATAAAACCTGAACTAAAAACTTGTCATTGAAAACATGTTTAACAACCTTTATCACACATCAAAAAGGTTAAATGGCTAAGGTGATTACAACTAGCACTTAGATGGTTATAAAAATGCATATATGCTATACTAGGAATTTAGTTTTTACTATAATATGTATAATTAGATGAAGCATAAAAATATTTCTACACAAAATATTTAATTACAATAAAAGTATTTAAATAACTTGCAAAGTAAACACTATAAACATTAGAATACCATGTTTTAATTTAGGCAGCACTGTGTTAATTAAGTGGATGTTTACATTCTAAACAGTTCAAAGTGTTTTTAGGTCATGCATCAGAAATAAAGCATTTTATCAGTTGCTTTAAATCTTTTAAATATTAGTTTCCCATATATTGTATTTGTTTAAATGTTCATGTTTCTCTCTCTTGTGTTTGTCTGGCAGCCCGGTAATCCAGGTGCAGATTCTAATTTGCTACGTTATCTTATATATTTCTGAGCAGCATCTGTGGGATATTAGCAGCTCAATGGTAACTGCTCACCAAGGGCCATAGATACTGATGCATTAAATTGAAACAGTTCACAGAGTTGATGACCTCCTAATAGAGAGCTCCACCAGGAAGACATGAGAAGATGGAAAATGAAACTTCAGTCTTATAAATATAAAATAAAACAACTGAAAGAAGTCCTTACTTTTGGTGTACTACCTAAACTGAAAAAGTGACTGGAAGACGAACAACCCCTTAAAATATCATCATTTTTCGGTTTTAGTTAAGGACAAAATTCACATTCGACAATCCACATATAACCCTAGCCTGCCCACGTCCCACCTGCACCCGACCCTAACCCGGTGAGTGCCCACATTTATAGGCCTGCGCCCACCACGATGTGGTATCCCAGAACAGGTGCACAGGCAAAACCTGGAATCAGAAGCAGGGCACAATGAAGTCGCGGGAGGGCTGAGCTCATTTAGCCTCCCCGCGCCCCGAAAAGGTTGTGTGCATGTCAGCCGGAACCCAACCATCACTACTGAGAATGATTTGTGTGTTGTATTACAAGGGTAGTGTCTTTGAAAAAGATTTGATTGTGTCCACGAACAGAATGTGTGATGTGTATTTTCTTTTTACTTTCTGTGTTTGCTTGCTGGCAATGAATGGGAAATTCTGTCTCTGTTTTCTGGTAAAATACAAGACAAAAGTTTTGTTTAGCAGTATGTCCTAGATACTACTCCTAATCCTAATTAAAATCATTATTTCAATTTACAGTACTATTGGGTTGGCATCCAAAGCTATAGATCTAATTAGGATTGTGAAAAGAGGAAGATGAGCAATGTTTTCAGAGACAGGAAACAGAAACAATAGCCTTATAAACCTACTAAATGCATAGACATTTAACATTTACTCTTTTATATAGCTGATAATATTTCTTCTGCATGTTCATTGTTTTCTCTGTATGAAGGAACGGAAACTTCTGCCAATCTGAACCAGAAACTTTATTACCATGTTCTGGGGACGTCACAATCTGATGATGTTTTATGTGCTCAATTTCCTGAGGAGCCCAAGTGGATGGGAGGGGCAGAGGTAATAACTGAATACTTTACTCATAATTAAAAAGCCTTTTGTATATATACATTTGAATTTAAAATGATGTTGGTATTTACACATGACAAAAATGTGATTAACTTAAGAATTGTTTTTTACAGTAGCCTGAAAATATAAGCAGTCAAGTAGATTACAAAGAAATATTTGTATAGATATTTGCATAAATATTTATTGGCAATACAGTGCAGGACATACACGAGTTTGCTTTATTGCTGTGCCCCATAACAGTCCCTGAGCCTGCTGTCTCTATTGTTACACCTCTCCGTTAACACTTTGTGCCTATTAACATTGCTTAAATATTAGTATTGGACATTTTGTACATAAAGTTAGTAAAAGGAATAAGGTTTAAAGGTAAACTTCAGACTGAACACAGATTTATATCGTTATATCCACCACCTTTGTCTTTTTTTATAGAGACAGTAGTAGTACTAGAATTAATTTTTAACTATTATGCATGTTAGTGTAAGAACTAGAAATATTATGATATTTTGCAAGTATGCATTCTATGTTACTTGGACCCAAACTTGGATATTTATAGGTTTCTGAAAGATGCAATAATTTCAATTAATCAGCAGAGGGCACTAAGACTAAAAGACTGTTGGTTTCTGAACTGCCTAAATGAATGATGCTGTGAAGTTCATCATTTCTTTTTTAACATACATTGTATGTAATAAATCTGAGCCATATATTTCACATTGGTTCATGTAGCATTTGAAACTTCATAACACCTTATCATTCTTTTATGTTTTTATACCTAATTTCCACCAATGTGCTTTCCCTTTCCAGCCACTGGGTTTTCCAGATCAAGCCCCCTCCTTTTGTCCACTGTAATTTGCCACTACACTTCTTGCCAGTTACAGTGAAACCATGTCTCCCAAATAAGTGTGATTTACGCGATGCCCCTTTTCATCCTCCTTGTATCATTTCCAGGCCCATTGCTTCTTTCATCTAGTATAAATTACACAAGTCTTCCAAACAACAGTGTGCCTTGACTCCCAACTAGAAATAACAAGAGTGCAACCTTTGTTTGTTTTTCAATAGTCTGCATAATGAGTGTGAATATTTTATATTGTCTGTAATGCTGCAGTGTTCCTGAAAGCACACAATATAGGGCCTTAATTTGCCTATTACTTGTTTTTTTTCTGTATCATGTGCCTGACAAACTGTGACCTCAGCTGTTGTAAGATCCCAGTAGATAACCCAGGGAGATGTGGAAAATGTTTTAAGGTCATGTTCTTTCTTTACTGTTTGTCCTTGTTGAGAAGGGTTACTCTAAACTCATAACCGAGATGTTATTTAAAACATAGCAGGTTTAGGACCTTTTAGGATATCTCACTAAAACAGATAATTGCATTATTCTTTATAGTTTCCCAATTATGATGATATTATGATATACAGATTAATAAATGGCAACTTTTATTAAACAATTCGATCAGCTTCTTTTGTTCCCAATTTTTTTAGCTGAATTTGCTTATTTTTTATCTGATTAAATATCTTTCGATTTCCCTGTGCACCTTGTCAGAGCCATTATCAATTAACCTGTAATAAATCTATTTAAATAAATATATATAACATATATAATTATATATATATATATATATATATATATATTATATGTCTCATGAAACCCTTGTCATTTGGTGTTTTGCTTGGATGCATGGAGGAATTCAACGAAGCATGGAGAGCATATGAATACTTGCAATGAATAGTAAGCAGGAGCCTATATACAGTAAATGGCATTGCTTAAATGTCTGGAGTGTAAGTATAACAACAGTGCTAGAGTATGGGCACCCGATCAAAATTTTCTGTCCAGCCTGATCGACGAGCCAACCGATATCCAGGTCTTCTGCCGATATCGGTCGGCTCTTTTCCCACCATGCACGCACAAAATAAAGCAAGAAAATTTTTTTCATACGATATTATCTGTGCGTCTATGGCCACCTTTAGAGTGAAATCACCCCTCCCCCTCTCAGCAGCCCATTAGCAAAGCAATGGGAAGGTAACCAGAGAACAGCTCCCTGTGTAGATATAAGCACAGCATTTAAAGTGATACACCAAAAAATGACTTTTTAAAATATGACTTGACTGTCCCATCTGAGCATAAAGTTTCCAATGCTAACGGACTCCTGCTGCACAAATAGGGCAGCCCCCTCATAGAGGAACATGGGGCATCGGACAGGTAATGTAAAAGGTAATGTAATGACAGGTAATGTAGTTAAAATACTTTATGGCAAAGTTATAACTAGCTTTCAAAGGCAATATTATGATAGATGTAAAAAAAAGAGTTTCATTTCTGGCGTCAGTATCTCTTTAAGCATACATGGAACTAATAATGGGACCATTTTCTACATAGTTGATATTACTTTATTCTTTATCGTTTTAGGTTACAGATGATGGACAATATGTGTTGCTTTCCATTAGAGAAGGCTGTGATCCAGTAAACCGACTATGGTATTGTAAACTAGACAAGAACACTGGCATCACTGGTAAGTTACTATATTCTTTCGGTCATACCCATAGTGCAATTTCAACATAATTAGATGAGCAGTTTTCCATGTTTTATTTATTTGGTGCAAACATCTATTTGGAACAAATTATGTGCAATTTCTGGTTTGACATTTGAAGGCTGTCATCTCAGAAAGAACTGGAAGTCTTACTATGTGGGGGGAAAAAACAATCACTGATTTCTACACAATTTCCTTTTTAAAATAGTTGTATGTAATGAAATTTAGAATTTGTGATTTTTGTGTATATGCCTGTATGGGATCCATTACCCGGTAACCCATTATCCAGAGCTCCAGAATTACATGAGTACCATCTCCCATAGACTCCTTAATAAGCAAATAATTCTAATTTTTAAAATGATTACCTTTATCTCGGTAACAGTCAGTTTGCCTGTTAAAAAATTAATTGGTACTGTGCCACATCATTATTCATGGGCACATAAGCACAATGTTGATAACAAGAAAGTATAGTTCTGCACCCAGGCCACACTGCCATAATTGATGCTTGAGAAGATTAAAGGGATCCTGTCATCGGAAAACAAGTTTTTTTTCAAAACGCATTAGTTAATAGTGCTACTCCAGCAGAATTCTGCACTGAAATCCATTTCTCAAAAGAGCAAACAGATTTTTTTATATTCAATTTTGAAATCTGACATGGGGCTAGACATTTTGTCAATTTCCCAGCTGCCCCTGGTCATGTGACTTGTGCCTGCACTTTAGGAGAGAAATGCTTTCTGGAAGGCTGCTGTTTTTCCTTCTCAATGTAACTGAATGTGTCTCAGTGGGACATGGGTTTTTACTATTGAGTGTTGTTCTTAGATCTACCAGGCAGCTGTTATCTTGTGTTAGGGAGCTGCTCTCTGGTTACATTCCCATTGTTCTTTTGTTTGGCTGCTGGGGGGGAAAAGGGAGGGGGTGATATCACTCCAACTTGCAGTACGGCAGTAAAGAGTGATTGAAGTTTACCAGAGCACAAGTCACATGACTTGGGGCAGCTTGGAAATTGACAATATGTCTAGCCCCTTATATTCAAAATTGAATATAAAAAAAATCTGTTTGCTCTTTTGAGAAATGGATTTCAGTGCAGAATTCTGCTGGAGCCGCACTATTAACTGATTCATTTTGAAAAAAATTTTTTTTCCCATGACAGTATCCCTTTAATGATGCCACTGCTTTTCCAAACAAAGCCTGGCAGGCTCTTAACATTTTTTATAGAAGAAATGCAGTAGTCCAGGGTTAAAGGCTAACCATTTGGTTCAATGGGGGTCAATGTCGGACTGGAACACAATGGGCCCACCCAAAAACCTTAGACCAGGGGCCCACTTTCAGTGCTCAGTACTACTATTCTTCCTCTCCTCAATTTTTGTTCTCCTAGTCTCTTTTCTTTACATACTTTAATCTATTATTCCATCTGTTTAGCTTCTTTGTTCTCCTAGAAATAGGGAATGGCCATGGAATAGACCAAATGTTTAACAACAGCATGAGGGTCCACTGTCACCTGGGCCCTTCGGGAGTTTTCTTGGTATCCCGGTGGACCAGTCCGACACTCCTTGTCCTTTAAACTGTATAGACTGTTGGATATATTTAGCTGCCTTTTTATCGTTCAACAACCCACTTTTACCAATTAAATATACATAAACAAATGGAGGATTTCTCATTTCTATCAATTTGGTTGGTTGCCATTTTTTTTAAAGAAATAGTTAAAGCTTCCATTGCATTCTATCTAGTGTCATTTAATCAATGTGTTTACCTCATCTAAGAGCAAGTTTTGTTTTTGCTGATGTTGCCAATTTGAAACAATTATTAGATGTTAATGCTTAAGGGGGAAACATTACTTGCTTAAAAAAGCTCATCTTCCATTGATCTTTTACTGAGCAGACTGTAAACTATACATATCTTATAGTGGACAAAATATTACTTCTGAATATTTGATTCTGCTGAATAGACCTAGCAGAGATGGAGTGCTACAGATGTGTTTAAGTTAATGAAAATTCCATCAAAAATAGAGGCTAAATAAAACATTAAGAGGAGCATAATCTAAAAAGAAAAAAATTAAAGCCAACATTTTTCATGAATGGAATTTCATTTTAAAATAATAAAAATGTAAACTACAGACCACACATATTGAGGGAGTTTTACTATATACTGCTATGTTTTATACATATTTAAAATGTTTGTAAGCTTAATGTTTTGGGACATCTTTTTTGCTAGTAATTGTGTGTGTTCTGTTACTTTTCAGTAAAAAAAAAGATCAGTTATCATTGATCTTAAACTGCTGTAGCATTATATTTTCTTCAGTATTTAGGATTTACAGCTTTTGGTTATAAGATTGTGCAAGGTGTTCAGAGAGAACATTACTTATTCCCCCAACTTGGAGATCACTATGTGCCACAAATGTAATATTGTAGTGTGCACTATGCTGACTGCAGACAAATTCAATGCCACTTCTGAATTGCAGACATTTCACTGCACAGTGGTGGAATATTAGGCAAGGACACAGATGAGAGAAATTCCAACAAGAAGGGATGCATGTTCAGCTGCACTGCTCTAAACATACTTTATGCTTATTATTTCCTCAAACTGCATGGGAGTGTAGTTGAAATATTTTAAGTATATGAAACAACACCCTCCATATAAAGCACTATAAAACGTATGCTTGCTGATTTGCAATTAAAGGCTTTACCTCAGAACCATCATTCTTTGCCTAAACTAGATGAGAAATTAAAAATCCATTAAAGTATAACATTGGATGTTGTCCCTACTGATGCTTTAGTTTTTGAATTATTTACTTCCCTCTGTGTCTGTGGAATGTTTTATTTTTGAATCCCAGATTTGAATATTCTTTTTCTTTTTTACAAAAAAAACAGTAGAAAGCATGACATTCTCAACCTGATTTGAAAATAAATTATTGATGCTGCATCCATTACAAACTTGTATTCATTAATATTATAGTGCTTTTTCAAACTTGTGGTAGTCTGTTCATGTCACTAGGAAAAAACATTGCTGTAGTTTTCTGCTGTTGATGTTGCAAGTGCAGTTTAGAGAGGTAAAAACAAAACAAAACCCTTTCTCTTTACTTTATGAGAAAGTAGATAAAAACTGTAAAATGCTAGTACTGCTGGCCAGAGAGAAATGAGGAATAGACGGGGTTCTACCTATCTCCAGGCCTCTTTTCTTTGGCTATGGGCAGAGGGAGTCATTGGCTTTTTCAGGAAGAGACACCTAGATGTTAAATTGAGAGACAACCTATTGCTTAAGGTGGTGGCAGACAGGGAGATTAGTCACCCAGCGACAAAGCTTCGCTTCTACGGCGAACAATGTCCCTGAAATGCCTTCCTGCCAGCAAGAGTACGAGGCGGGATAGCATGCGAATTGCTTCAGATTTCCGAAATTGCCTCACGAGGAAACTTGGGGCGACTGCTGAAATCCGATCGGTTCGTATTCTTGCCGGTGGGAAGGAATTTAGGATTAGTTTCCCGCATAATCTAAGATTTGTCGCTGGGCGACTAATCTCGCTGTCTGCTACCACTGTTAGGCAATCCAATACCCCCACACTCGAAAAAAGACTTATTTTTAGATTTAATCAGACTTGGATAGGAAGAGTTTAAAGGAAAACTAAACACCCCTCCTTTTTTATTAAATGGTATCCCCTAAGGGTGGCCATACACTATACGATCATTTGGTTGATACATGTAGACAGGCATACATGCACATGTACATCATTAAATTAAACAGAGACTCAAAAGTATTAAGGAACTTAAATATCTCAGCTGTCAATCATATATTACCACCTCTTTGCATTTAACCACATTAATTTTTAGGGTTTAAAAAGTTCTCCTTTAAATAATTTATATAGTGAAAGTGAAGTTTATTTTGCTTGACAAACACAATAGAAAAGAATTTGGAATTATATCTTAGGGTGACAGGTCCCCTCTAAATGCAAGTTAATTTCAGCTGCCATTTTAAAATGTATATATTTCTGCTTTGGCTTAAACAGAAGCACACAGCATGGGTTTATTCAAAGACCTACAGTATATGTAAAGTTTGTTTAAAAAAACATTTAAGGTCAGTTTGGCGGCAATAATTTTCTCTAGGAAATGCACATTGTAAATATTTTGATTTAGTGCATTCTGGCAGTCATGCCAAAGAGGTCAGTATTGTCAGTATTTTCATAAAGGAGGGCCTTGCTAGAGATGTATTGTGCCCTTCTCTCTGTTAAATGCCTTAAATGAGAATTCAACCGTAAATTTAAAAACCCCTGCCCTACATAGACCCCTCCCTCCTCCCCCCAGCCTAGCTGCTACCCTGGACAAATGTCCCTGTGCCTTTACTTATCCCTCTGTGCAGATCCTGTCCAGCGGTGTTCATCTTTCAGCTCTTCAGTAATCTTCTGAATGAGAGCTGTGTATCGGCGCATGCTCAGTTGGAGCAATCTTCCGCTTTGCGACAACTGTGCATGCGCCGAAAATCACGGAAATTGCCGATACACCGCTCTCATTCTGAAAATTACCGAAAAGCCAGAAGATGGCTGCTGTGAACTCCACTGGACTGAGGGGTAAGTAAAGACTCGGGAGCATTTGCCCAGGGTAGCAGCTAGGCTGGGGGGAGGAGGGAGGGGGACTTATGTAGGGTAGGGGATTTTTTACTTTTGGGTTGAATTTTTTACTTTTGGGTTGAATTCTCCTTAAGGAAATGTAAAGCCAACATTTTCCTACCATGAGCATATCTTCCCCACCCAAGCCACATCATTTGTACTGCATTTACCCCACTTCATTTGCCAGCGCTTAATCACTTAGAAGGATTTCTAACTGATTAAGGGGATGCTGTAGCCTTACTGTAAACCTTTTAACAACCAGAGTGGCAGTTATCTGAAGATTTCAAAGAGGCTATTCACTGATTAATTTTTTGTGGAGGGGGGTTTACATGTCCTTTAAATCATTTCCTCTTAGAGCAAAATTATACAGTATTTTAATTGGCTATAAAATGTCAGCCATCTTAAATTCAGCACTTCCCCAGTATGAACATAATTTTCATCCTCCGGTATTTCAGTTGATTTAAATGGTAATTTCAGAGCAAACCATTGTAGTGTGTTAATAGTTTCTCTTTCCTTTGCATCCGCCAAGTGTGCTTAAAGCTTGCATACTCAAAAGCAGTTTTATTAAGCTTCGGTTTTGCAAATGCATAAGAGTTTGAAATTATTGGACTCTCCAGCTTAGAAAAATAAAATGCAAAGCAATATATGATGGTTGAGTTTTTCTGCAAGTACCTATGAAATAGTATTTTTCTTAATTTTATTGGTATTGCTCAATTTCCTATTTTTTAGAAGTTCTTTTGTTATTGAAGGTAAAATGTACAGCCATTTTATGTAATATTACTAACAATCATCACCATGTTAATTTACACATATATTTTGGGGTTATTATATACACTATGATATTCTGTGGGAAATGATGTGCCGTTTTGTGGATATAGAAATTACATCAGTGGCAGTACAATAGAAGTATATTGAGGTCCCTTTGAGTGGCAGTACTGACATAAGGATAAATTGATTATGATATAGCTTACAGCAAACCTTTTCAATTAGGTTTAGCCTTTCACTTAGGTTGGGATGGCTTGTAACGTAACATGAAAGATATAAAAGTATAATAAATGCTTGGGTGGCAGTAACACTGAGTTAGTCTCAAAGCATGACACATTGTAACAGGTTAAACAGAATTGTTACCATTATTAGTTGGGACATAATTAGCTACAGATAATATTGCAACATTTATAGCGAAATTGTTTCCCTTTATATTTATGGTAAAAGGTTAGGTGTCTATAAAATTCCGTAGTATGCGGTTTGGTTTTAATCCTTGCTTATGTTAAGCATCCACAGCATTAGTTGCTGTTTTTTAGATTTAGCAATGTGATTTCAATATAGGATGGTGTATAATATAATTCTATTAGTGTTTGTTAATGAGGCTGATTACATGTTACAGCTGTTGTTTCCTGCCAGTTACTAGTTATAAGACATGATATGAATTAGTTTTGGCACTTTGAAAAAGGCTTCTGATGGAGTCGAAACGTTAGTCTTATGCTGTTCTGCAAATAAACTTCACATTTTTAAGTCCTGTGAGTGCTGATCCTTTTGGAATCGATGGAAATGATTCACTGATCAGGTACCCAGGCATATGAACACTTTATACGAGAGTGCTGGCCATGTGTACAGTATATCCTATAATAATCAGGATGGGTTGAAAGAGTGCATTTATTTGTTTGCTGCAAGTTGATGATGAGCAAATATAGATGTTCTCCATAAAGGTTCCTTATACCATATTAATGATTTCTGTTTGCATTTTAAAGGGGAAGGAAACCTAGTAGGCGCAAAACCCCTCCCCCCTCCCGTGTGTTGCCCACCCTCCCTCCACCCCCCCATGCCTTCCCGTCCCGCTGGGCAAATGCCCCTAACTTGCTACTTACCCTTCTGCACAGGTCCAGTCCAGGGAGTTCACAGACGACATCTTCTTCCACGCGATCTTCTTCCAGCTTAGACCGGCGCATGCGCAGTAGGAGCATTTCGCCGATACGATCTACTGCGCATGCGCCAAAAGTCACGAAGACTTCGTGACTTTTGGCGCATGCGCAGGGAACCGTACCGGCGAAATGCTCCTACTGCGCATGCGCCAAAACGCCGTTCAAAGCAGGAAGAAGATCGCGTGGAAGAAGATGTCGTCTGTGAACTCCCTGGACTGGACCTGTGCAGAAGGGTAAGAAACAAGTTAGGGGCATTTGCCCAGCGGGATGGGTAGGCCAGGGGGGAGGAGGGAGGGTGGGCAACACACGGGAGGGGGGGAGGGTTTTTTGCGCCAACTAGGTTTCCTTCCCCTTTAATGAGCCCATACTTTTATGTTTACTAAGCATGCTATGTTTGGGCTGCAGTTATAGCTACAGGTTATTTTCTGCCCATTTCTCTTGTCAAAAATGCTCAAGCTCTGTCAAGTTAATGAGCAACAATTTCTAAGTTTTGCCACAGATTCTCAGTTGACCTGAAGTCTGGATATTTTTGGTTTTGTGTCCTACAGAAAGCTGAACTTTTGCCTAAGTCTCAGGTCTGCTGCAGGCTGAAATGTTTTTTCCTTAGAATTGCCCTTTATATATGTTTATTTTCATCCATACCTAAAGCATGATTCTACCATACAAACGTGTCACAAATGTAACATAACATTTATCATATAGCGGAAGGTCGGGTTAATAACAGTGGTACCTTTGAAAAAAAATATGCACTTTTGTATTAGTCAAAAAGGACTGTTATTTATCGCACTGCTAAACTTAACAAAATCTCTGGTGCAGGATTTATGCTGTTACTGAAGAGCTGTCCACTAGAGCCATTCTGAAAGGTCTGCTCTCCAAGGTGCTGAAGATTAACACAACTGATGTAGTTTGTTTGCCCATCAGTGAAAGCTTTCCAGTAGTTAATGGAGGAGATAAATAGTTTCATAAAATGAGTATGACCTGCATCTTTAGTTGCCTAAAATAATTTTATTATTGATACTTTCTCTCTACAGGAACTCTTCCTTGGGTAAAATTGATAGATAATTTTGAAGCTGAATATGACTATATCACTAATGAAGGAACGGTTTTCACATTCAAGACTAATCGTAATGCCCCAAATTACAAATTAATTAACATAGACTTCAACAATCCCAAGGAGACCAATTGGAAAGCACTTGTTCCAGAGCATCAAAAAGATGTATTGGGTAAGTATACAATTAAAATGTTTCCTGGGGTTTGTAATCACAAATACTTTGAGTAGATGCTACAAAATTAATTATTGATGATTTGCATTTTCTTTGCTATATTTTATTATTGTAGCGTTTTTTCACTTTCTCTCTGCTTTCAGGGTTTTAAATTTGTTGGTCAGGAACTGAAAAATCAAGAATTTGCCTATTCAAGCAGTATGTGTATACTGTAATGTGTAGCTGCATGCGGCTCCAAGTTTACATATCTGTTTTTGTTCTGGATTTCTTTAAAGAAAAATGTTAAGCAAACAATAAACAAAAGGATCCACATGGACATCTCTTCACTTGGCTCTCAGGCTAATGACTGGTTCATATTAAGGGTCTGCGTCGACTCATCAGAGGACTGGTACATTCCTTGCCTGATGAGATTTTAAACCTGCCCAATAGATGGTGCATTTTGCACCTTACATGATACAATAAGCTGCTGGCTTTGATCATGTCTTCATGGTGCAGACTCTAGTCCATCCCCATTCACTTCTCTCTGCCTTTCCTACAGGTGGAGAGAATAGAGCTGTACGCCCAGTGGACCCTCACCCTAAAGGTCATGCCATCTGTAGTAATGGTAAAAGGGAGACGATAGGCCAGGTATGGGTGAAAATATTATAAGCTCTGTTTTAGCTAGGTGTAGTTTGAGGTGGCCGTGATTCATTCAGGAGACAATATGTAGGAGGCAGTTGGAGTCCTAGGGCACCCTCACACGAAGCCCAGCCATGGAAGAGGATTTGTTAGCGAAACCAACAGTGAAGACAAGTTGTTTTATACAACAAAAGGCTTTTTTTTCAAATTGGTCTTGCATTTGGTCTGCATTGGTTTTGCATTGGTCTTGCTTATAATAATATACAATTGCAAACAACCGTCTGCAGTTAGCTGTTGTGCCAGGGCCCTTTTGTTTCCTAATCTGCTCATTGCCTGTGCTTGGGTGTAAGGGGTGCCAGTGGAGGAACACAAGTTTGACTTTTGAAGCTGCCCTTTCACAGTTGCTACTGCCAGAGATTGTAAAATGTACATTCTGAGGAAAATAAAGATTTTCCACAAATAACATATTTCGCAATCTGTGGCGGTTGAAACCGTGGTTGAACCTTTTGTATATAAATAGGTCATTTTGGTGGGTTTTTTAAAATACAGATTTTTGTTCAAGAGTAACATAGAAAAAACAAATGTTGCTATACTTTTTAATGAAAAGATTGATTTTACACAATAGTTTTTAGATTGTGCTGCTTTTGAGAGTTCTTTTTCTGTTTATTGTATAATATAAAATGCTTCAAACTCACATAATTGCCCGTTTCTTCACAAGGTTAATTAAGGGACTAATCATTTGTATTCTTATGATAGTGAATCAGACTTTCTAACGCAATCAGTAACAGTTGGGGTTAATTAAGTCAGCAGGGACTGGCTAAATTTAGAGATCCTTGAAAGTGTAGTTCATAAGCAAATATCCATACAAAATTAAAGCAAGATGCTTATTAAAAGGGAAAGAATAGTTTTTGGCTACATAGTCTTCATATAATATTTTAGACAGAGTACTGTTAATTTTTCAGTTTAATTATGTGTCTTTAAAGGGAGAACATTTCCCCATTTTTATATGACACAAGTAGCTGAGCTTATGTAAAAAGATTTAAATTGTTTAAACTTTCTGAACTTCCAAAAAAAGAAATATATATTTTTTCATTACACAGTTATACCTGATTCCACAGATTGTAACAAAACCATGATACTAGTCAGAACCACATTCTATGAACTTCCAAAAAAAGAAATATATATTTTTTCATTACACAGTTATACCTGATTCCACAGATTGTAACAAAACCATGATACTAGTCAGAACCACATTCTATGGTGATGGATCTAACTAAGACTTGAAGGCACTTCTAAGTCCCAGACTCTTTTACTTCACAATGGAACAAGTTACACAGTAAATACCTTTTCTGCCTAAGCCGCATGAGCTCATAATAAAAAGAAAAAAGGGGCATATTTCCACTTTAAAGAGGAAGAAAAGTCTAAAATAGGCTACAAATTCTGTATTTTGTATACTAAACATAAACATTAACTTACTGCACCACAAGCCTAATTAAACAAATGATTTATGCTTCAGAGTTGGCCACAGGAGGTCATGATCTTTTAACTTTGTTAAACATCTTTGCAAGACTAAGACTGTGCACATGTTCAGTGTGGTCTGGGTTGCTTTGGGATCTTCATAAATGATCAAAACAGCACAAGTCAAATATTATCTGCCAGAAGCCGATATAGCAAGACTGATTAAAAATCAGAATATGCAGACTGCACTGAGTCCTGTGTTGTCATTTAATCTAATGTGGATTGTATAGTTTTTGTATTGTTTAATACAAACTTTCTCTGCAGAACCAGTGACTGCAGCAAAATAATCCTCCAAATAGAATCCCAGTTTATCTATCTGTTTAAATCTGGCTCCATGATCTTTGTCCCTGCAGCTGGAGTTGGAAACAGTAAAGGGTTTGTAAAGCCAAAATAAAATCCAATACAAATCTCTACACAGTCGCCGACTGCTCTACAGGGAAAGGAAAAAAAGCTGGCTGAGTTCTGCATGGCTGGGAAGTAAGGCAGGGGCTCCCCCCTGCTGTTCATAAATATGATTGTTTTCCTGCCGAGCAGCTAGGGACCGTCTGACATTCGTATCCACAGCAGTAAATGAAGGGAGAATTTCACTGCATACAGACCGTTTTTTTTATAAAAACGGTACACATTTTTTAATTAAAATATATTGAAGGTAGGTTTCTTTTTCATTAAGGAAAGTAAAAATTGGATTTTATTTTTTTTTGCCTTTACATGCCCTTAAAGACTGTTAACAGGTTACTGTAATACATGTTTACATTCACTAAAGGCAGGTGTGCAACTTGCAGAATTCCTTCTGTCTTTTTGGAAATTGGTGTTTCTAAAGTATTTAGCTCCTGCTTTTGACAACTAACTCTTGAATCTGGATTAGGTGTGTAGAATAGATTTTATTATCTGGCAGTAGATAATGGAAATACCCATTATTATAAATGTGATATTGTGTAGTCCTGTAGGAACTAAATATAAATTTACATGTTGGTTATTAACATGATTGTCTACCAGGTAAATGAAAATGTTCTGTATGCTTCAGATTCAAATAACTGGTGCACCATAACCATCCTTGGGCATTGATATTCAAATGTAATTTGCTTTTTAAAGGAGCAATTTTTGGGACTGTTAAAAGCAGTAATAATGTATCCTCCTGGCCTGCGTTAGATTTGTTGGGCAGTAAAAGGGGACAATAGAGACTCCAGTAGAAACCATAGGAGCTTGTGAGTGCAAGACCATTGGAAAAAGAGAGAAGCAAACGAGAATGCCACTAGATGCAGAAAGATATACATATTTATTGAATTTGTAAAGCCCCTGACCAATGCCTTCCTGAAATACATTATGGACCATGGTAATAAGATTTTCCACATTCCCCACCCAGGAATCTAGAGAAGGAGAGTTCATGCATAACAGCCTGAGACGCTGCCTATAGAGCCTGCAACTGCCAGACAAATGTCTATATTTGGACAACCCTTGGCCAATAAAAACATTTTTCCATATGATCTTGGTTTTTAAAAATAGTTTTCAAGATATTTACCACCGGGGCTGCTATTTGGTAGTCCTTAACCCCATTTCACTGGGTTTTTTGCCATGTGATGAACTGATGTTCTGCACATGCCCCTTACATTGTGGTTAATTTGCTTGCCTTTCATATGAATCATGTTACAATGACCTCTAAAAATTACAACTTCAACATTACAGTTACAGTTTGGGGATAGGAAGTGTTAGTATAGGGAGTCAGGAAAAAAAAAAGAAAAGTTGCAGAGGCTACCTGTAGCTCTCCTCCTATCGCCAGAATTGTTTACGATGTAATTTTGCAGTCGATGTTCCATGGGGACCATATTTCAGTGTGTTTATCTGGTCTGTTAATAAAGCGGTTAAATACAATACATTTTGTATGATGATAACTATGGGTTATTTAACTCCCTGGCGGGGAGGTCTAGCAAGGCTAGACGAATGTCTTTCTGTAGGGGCTTCTGAAATACTGAAAATGACTTTCCAATATGTAACAGCAATTGGGCAAGTCCACCAGGTATGTAAAATATTACCTACCTCCCCACAGCGGCAGTAGCACGTTGGAGTAGTGGAGCGACTCATTTTATGTTTCCTTTCAGGAGTGATATAGAGGCCGATTCTAATAAGGATATATTTTAGAAGACTATTAAACATATTGCAGCATGCTACAGCTTTGGTGAAAAAAGCTCAGATGGATTGCATGATATTATTGCAAAATCATACAGCAATAATCTGCAATGACAGTTGGTTAACAGCGCCATTTCAGTATCATTCGGTAAAGTAAACATAAGGTTTTCTGCAACAGAATATATATCTTATAAATCTTGCCCAACCTTCATTCTTTTGGAATCCACAAAAAAACCCATACAGGCAGCCCCCACTTTGTGGAAACGTTTAGGTCAATGGCACACAGGGCATTTTGTCTCCTATGGTAAATATGTGATACAATCTGAAGTAAATCACTAGTGTGAAAACATACATGTCACATATGCTTTCCAAGGTTGCCTCACTAGGAAACTTTTGGCTTTTTGTGTTGCATATGGTTTCTCACTGAAGTTACTGCTGATGGGCAGGAAACTAAGGACGGTTTGACACTAATGATAGGTTTACAATGGGTGACAAAAACGTCCCATGTGCCATCGCCCTTATACAAATAAGCTATTTATATGCAATTATAGACATTGTGGAGTACGGGTAAAAGTGAGAAGTGAAGTGCCATATATATATACAAAAGTGAAAGTACTGGCTTTGCCAAGAGGCATGGAAGGCAATATATGATTGCCTGCTAATATTTTTTTAAACAAGTTTATAGCCGGTTTGGATATTTTAATTACAAAATATAGGTTTCACTTATAATTGAAAATTACTTGTATTACACAACTTATTATTTCTGGGTGATGGGTACCCTTTAAGGAGCTAGGGAAAAAAACATAATAGATTATATTTAGTGAAAGGCTTCCTCAAATGCATCCAATAACAAACAGTGTATATGATAACATAAGCACTAAGTGTATGGCACATATCCATGGGCACATCCTTATTAACATATTATCATTCTTTGCAGAATGGGCTTCATGTGTTCATAAAAAATTCCTGGTATTATGCTACCTCCATGATGTGAAGAACATTTTGCATCTTCATGTCCTTGCCTCTGGATCTCATTTAAAGACTTTCCCTCTGGATGTTGGTAGTGTTGTGGGATACAGTGGTCAGAAGAAGGATTCCGAAATATTTTATCAGTTCACTTCATTTTTATCACCAGGTAGGTGATCTTGCAAATTTTGTTGGCTTAAGGTTTATGCGAACCTTTATTAAAGTTCAAATAAACAAATATATTCTGACGGTTAACCTTTCTGGAGCTTACCTTGCCAGTTTTGCTCTTTGTGACAGATATGGTCTCTATAACTCTAGTGGTACAGAAATACACTAAAAACAGCACCAAGGCGTAGTAGAGTATAGGTACAGGTACAATGCAATTGCAATTTATCTGACCAGATTGACTACAACAAATACAAAAATAGGCAATTGATCAATGCACATTCCCTAGTCCCATTTCACAAGTAATTGGATATCTATGCAAGTGCATATATCTTCAAATACAGGGGTTTTTAGTTACAAAGTTATGATCATAAAATTTCCCATATAGATATCAAATAACTAGTGAAACAGGACCCCAGAATGTTCCTTGTTCAATCCCCCTCTCTCCTGTAGATTCTAGTGGTACATTGACTAAAGGGAAGTATTTGCACATTGTTTTCTACAAATCAGTCTGAAAACACTAACAATCAAGCATTTTTCTTGTACAGGTATAGGACCTGTTATCCAGAATGCTCGGGACCTGGGGTCTTCATCATTCCTTAAGTCTACTAGAAAATCATGTTAACATTAAATAAACCGAATAAACTGGGTTTGCTTCCAATAAGGATTATTATATATTGGGATCAAGTACAAGCTACTGTTTTATTATTATTACACAGAAAAAGGAAATCACTTAAATTTGTAATTATTTAGATAAAATTGAGTCTATGAGAGACGGCCATTCCGTAATTCAGAGCTTTTGGGAAAACGGGTTTCCGGATAATGGATCCCATATCTGTATTAGACTTGCTGCATCAGGTGTGCAAACCATAACATGAATAAACTGCTCGTAACCTGTAGCAGTTGATGTCTAAATCACAATTGAGCAACAACTGCAATTTAGAGCAAGGTTTAATTGTAGTAACTAATAGCAACCAGTCTTAAATTAGTATTTACTGATGTGCTGAATCTTGCTATTTGCTATGGGTCATTGGGCTTGGGAAAATATTTAGCTTTTATTTTATATTCTATTTTTTTTTTCTTTATATTCTCTTCAATTCTGTGAAGATGTGGGTTATATGTACCCAATGGTATTTTTATTATTCTAATGTATTTTCCTACTGCAATGTCCTATTTCTTGCAAATCTTGCAAAAAAACATTTGTTTTCAAAACAAGCTATAAAATTTGCTGAGGATGCATATTCAGTTTGATCAATTTTAATTGCATTGAGAGTTCAATTTAAAAAGGCTTCCACTTAAAATTATTATAAATTATTTTTATGTTTCTTCTTAATGGGAGTAGAGGGCAAATTCAGGAACTATTGCAAGTTTGACTCCAAAATCCAAACATATTTGGACATTTCTCTGTGTGCATCTCTTAACGTATCTTGCAAACGAGTGGGCATTTTTGAGGTGCAGATATATTTGTTTGACATAGTGATAGCCCTTTTTGTTGTGATTACATGAGTATCTCCATTATAATTAAGTATAGCAGGCAGCATTCCCTGCTGCAATGATATGTTTAACCACTTGAAGACCAGTACTTGTTTCAGGCTATCCATTTCTCTCCTTTTTATTTGTTACTTTGTTTCTAGGTGTGGCTTATATGTAATTTTAACATTTTTGAGAGTGGAGATGTCAAGTTTTTGGAACTTTAAAGTGGACCCGTCACCCAGACATAAAAATCTGTATAATAAAAGTCCTTTTTAAATTAAATATGTAATCCAATTTCTTTTTTTTATTAAAGCATTCATAGCTGTTGGAAACTCATTTAAAAATATCAGCTGTCAATCAAATATTGCCTACCCCGCCTCTATGCCTAGGCATAGAGGCGGGGCAAACAATTACTTTCACTTTCCATTCAGCACTTCCTAGATGTCACCGCTCTCCCTACATTCCCCGAGCTCTCTTAATGATTTAATTGTGTAACCAGTGCATGTGGATGGACATTGGGTCCCTGTCCCCTGGTGCACAAACAAGATTCTGAGATGATACAAGGCTTGCCTTAATAACAGTGTCCACAAAATGGCTCCTTCCTGGTTGCTATAATTATGAGTTCCCAGACTGATGGAAACAAGATTCAAATAATTTATACAGTGTAATTAAAGTTCATTTTGCTTGACTAACATGATGAAATAGCATTTGGAATAATTTTGTTTGGGTGACGGGTCCCCTTTAAAGAGTTATTTACTTTCAGTCTCCCCAGCAGGCTGATAAATTAAAGCTCAACAAAAGATTATACATCCTTGATGTATTGATTGGCCTCAAGAAATATAAAAGTTTTTAGGAATATAATGATGGGAAATGTAGTCATGGGTCCTTTTTTTCTAGAAAACTTTGTAATGTTTAGAACATAAGCAGGTTTAACTTTGTTTGTTAGTATAAAAAGACATTCCCAGATATGGTGGTGAGAAGATTGGAATCTGTCAGGCTCTGAATTCAGCTGCTGATACTAAGCAGCTGCTGTTTGAGAATATCAACAAGATGCAGTGAGATCACAGGCACTTTAAAGTAACTTTGCTTTTCTTCACGGCTAAGCAATTGACCATAGTAGTTGGTTAAGGAATAGAAATTAATAATTTGTATGCCATGGGCTGCAAATGTAGGTTTGGTAAATAGGATTATGCTGTATACAGTGGCACTAATGTAACTGATTCTCAATTTTTTTTCCTTTTGGGTAGTACCCAAATACGTTGCATGCCTTGCTAAAGTATTCAGATCCTTGACAAAAATCCTAAAAAACAATACTGTGATGTTTCAAAGCACTAAAAGAAAAAGGGGCATATAGAATAAGTGGAATATGCAAATTTAGTAATGTGGAAACCCAAGGCCAAATCTCACATCTCTCAACTCTATGGAAGAAAAATAAAAAATAGTGCTAGGCATAAACAAGGTGCCAGTCTATAATTCTGACTATCCTCTGTTGCAGATCTGTTTTATACCTTGCTATATTAAGTCAATTTCACCAAGGCATAATTAAAATCCATTTACATAACCAAACATTAAATACCCCAATACGATAGGCCCCGGTAAGAAAAGCAACAAAGACAATAATAATAAACCAATAGCTGATTTGAGTCCAATTTTATTTTTTAATACTTTTGTGTTATAAGACTTAAGCATCCTTGTTAATGGGGGAAAACAGACGTGATCAATTTAATGAGAGTTTCAAAAAAGCATAAAATATATCATAAAGCATAATTAGAGTTTGAGAATTGATCTTCGCAGGGACAAATGAAGGATGATTAACCACTAGCTGGTATGCATTTCATTGACTACATATATCCAGCTTGTGAATCATAAAAAGCCTTGAACAGGCTTACATTTGGGGCAATAGAGAGAGGCTCCTTTGCAGTGGGAGTTTTGGACATATACTTAATATACATTGGTCCCCAAAAGGTTAAACTTCAGCTTCTCTTAAACAGGTATGGGACCTGTTATCCAGAACGCTTGGAACCTCGGGATTTTCTAAGAAGGGTTCTTAACATAATTTACATCCTCATATGTCTATTAAAAATAATGCAAAAGTTAAATATACCCAATATAATTGTTTTGTCTTCATTAAGGATTAATTATATCTTAGTTAGGATCAAGAACAAGGTAAAGTTGTATAACTGAGAAAAAGAAAATCATTTATAAAAATTAGAATTCAAATTATTTGCTTACAGTGGAGTCTATGGGAGATGACCTTCCTGTAATTTGAAGCTTTCTGGATAACAGGTTTCCCGATAACTGTTAACATATATCCATACTTGCATTTTGTATACTGAAGAGGTTTTTTTTAACTGAAAGCTAGTGTTTGGAGGCATTTAATGTTGATGGTGATGTTTGTTTATGTGAATTTATTAGATCTGGGTTAAGACAGTTACATAGTTAATGTTGGTTGGAAAAGGAGCAACATTCATTATGTTCAGCCACTTCAAATGAACCATGTACCGACCTATCTATACAATAAAAAATATATATACCAATATCAATACTAACTGTAGATCTTAATATCACAATAGCCTTGGATATCAAGGTAGGGGGCATACCAGGGACATATAAAGAGGCAAAAGTATGTTTTCATTACTCAAGTTAATGCCCTTTTTTATGCAAGACAGAACATTGTGGGATTCATTATCCAGAAAACGTTGACTCCATGCAGGGGCGTAACTAAATGTTACTGGGCCCCACCGCAAATCAGTTTTAGCGCCCCCCCGAACTATCCAGAAGTTTTCCTGTTTTACCAATATATATTAAAATTGCTCATAAATTATGGCCTTGCAGGGTCTGCTTCCTCTGTAGTTACACCACTGACTCCATGATAATCCAATAACTCAAAAATGATTTCCTTTTTTCTCTGTAATAATAAAACAGTGCCTTTTACTTAATCCTAACTACAATACAATTCATCCTCATTGGAGGCAAACCAATACTGGGAACCAATACTTCCCTTATCTTGAAAACCCAGAGCCCGGTCCAGAGCATTCTGTATAACAGGTCCCATACCTGTACTTTATTTGCTTAGGTAGCCATTGAATGAGACTGCATACAGTTACACAGATTGTTGTCCCCAAAATCCCTTCTCAAAATCCTTCTAAATTAAATGGCATGCCCTCCTTTTTCAAAGTCCTACCAGATTAGTAGAACATTACCCAATGTAATGCTTTATTAAAAATGCCTACTTTAATTATTATTGAAATTTTTATATATGCCCCTATCCGATCCTGTGAGAGGGGTTGTTTTTCTGCAGGAGTGGGGTTGCTGATTCCTCCAATATAGATATGAAGGGATCAGCAGTGGAGGGGTTAAAGGGAAAGGAAATTATTTGTATAGTGCATGTTGCAGCATCCAATGCAGCCATTATACGTGCCCTAAGTATGCCGGTACCTCAGGAGATTAAACGTCTTGTCTAGAATAGCAAGGATTTGCCACAGGGACTATAGAATGAGTTGCACCATCATAGGCTGATCACTTACATTAAGCGTTTCTGTGTATGTTCAGCCTCTTTGTCAGCCATCCAGATATAGGAAGGGTCGCTGGGCATGTGCTGTAGCGCTTAAAGAGATACTGACACCAGAAATTAAACCTTTTTTTACATCTATTGTAACATTGTGTTTGCATGCTTTTTAAAATGTTACCATAAAAGTCTGCCTGAAATGTTTATATTCCTCTATATTCCTCTATTAGGGACCTGACATATTTGTGCAGCAATAGTCCATTAGAATTAGAATCTGTAACTGACCGGTTAAGAATGGACAGGTTTAGGAACTTCAAGTAACAATTGCTTACTAAAGCAGCTCTATCAGGAATAAATTATCAACATGATCCATAGGTAACTTATGGGGCCTTTTAAATATGTGTTATGTGTTAATAAAGCTGTGTAAAAGAAATAGTATTATAAGGAGTGTTTTTTTACACCATGCAAACACAAGATTTGCCACCTTTATTTTACACTGAATCTGATCTTTTTAAGTAAGTTCCAGTGCAAGCTGCTGAAATAAAAAGTGTGTAAAAATTTTTGCCTTTTTTACATGAAGATGCCTAGCAAATTATTCCACCATTTTTTACACCATAATAAATCTGCCCCGTGATGTACAATAATATTTTGAAGAGTAATTTTTTTTAGTGCAGTATCACTTTAACACCACTCTACACACACAGAACCCAGAATTGGGTAAGCACTTTAATTTAATATAGAAAGGAGCATTATATTGAGTAAAGTTCTATCCAAAAGGTGGAAATGCACTTTAAAAATACCCACCAACAACCATTTTAGTCTATAATTCACATTTATGTTATTTCTACCAAAATACATAACCTTGCATTTATTAACATTGAATCTTGTCTGCCTATTTGCTGCCCATTTCTCCAATTTTGTCAGATCTCTCTCTGCAAAGTGGCAAAATCCTGCATGGAAAAATGTAGTATCATCACCAACAAAATAAGAAACAGTACTTTCAATGCTAACCTTACAGTCATTAATAAGCAACCTAAAAAGCAAAAGACCAAGAACACAGACCCCTGCAGTACTCCACTAACAACAGTGGTCATGTGAACATATTCCATTTACAACCACTCTTGGTAAACTATCATTTAGTCATTTCTCTATCCTAGTACAAATATAATGTTCTAGGCCAATATTCATTAATTTAATATAATAAATAACCTTCTGCTAAGATGTCAAAGTTTTTACTCATGCAGTTAGATAAAAGAGTATGCCACCCCACTGTTAAAATGCAGATTCTGTTCATACAATATTGATAGTTCTAATTTATGATTGGGTTTAGAATATATTCATAAATACAAGTAACTCTAAATAATATAAAAAAACATAATTGGTGAAAAAAAACGAGAATGTGTATCCACAGGGAGCATGCGTTCAGTACTCCTTGTGATCTTTATGAAGCTTTGTGCTTTATGTTTCATATGATATAACCGGTGGTAGTTCTCTAATCATTTACCTGAAATGCATCTCCTTTTTTAATACTTTTTGCGACAAGTAGTAAAAGTTTTTTAAGTTATGTTAGCATGAAAAATAGGTTTCCTTTTGTTTTAAATGTTGTATTATGAATAAAAGCCTTATGGGGTAATGTAATAAAAGACACTGTTTGCCCAGGAGCAGTAACCCATAGCAACCAATCAGCAGGAAGCATTTACTGGTTACCTGTCTAAAAGCAAACCAAATCAAAAAAAAGTTTTTCTGTGGTCAGCTCTAATCTCAAATTCTGATAAGTCCCCTAAGAAAAGCAGTCGTTTCCTTTGTGCTTCTTTTTTATACTTAACCTTTTGTAGTAGACACTTTTATCATACTGATCATATGATGTGTAGGGATGCTAGAAAATTTCATTTCCAAACTGGACAGCTGTAGAACAGAATTAATGTTTTATTATTTAAATAATGAAGTAATGTAAAACACTAATTTAGCTGTGTCCTTTCAGGCATTGTTTTCCACTGTGATCTGACCAAAGAAGAGCTAAATCCAACAGTTTTCCGTGAAGTATTGGTTAAAGGCTTTGATCCTTCTGACTATCAGACCATACAGGTACATACCATTTTCTGACATACCTATTTATTTCAGAACTGAATTTTGTTTTGTTTTTTAAAGCTAAGCTAGTTGCTTGTAATCTGAAGTTCGATAACTATGGAGAGCCAGAAGCTCTGTGGTTGATTCATTTGCATCAACCATAGTAGTATAATATATTCAATGTTAATGGAGACAGACAGCACACAGCATATTTTGCATTTCTACTTCCTATTGCCATTCACTCCGAATCTGTGATTCCTGTGGTACACAATGTGATGATTGTTGTGTAATGACGCCTGTCGGCTCTAAACAAGATTTAGAGTAAATAGATCAATGAACATGTGTTGGAAGAGAATAACCTCTAACCTGGCAGATAATTCTCTGTCAGGCTATATGAGGTCAAATAGAAAATAGCTGCTCTCTTTATAGCATCTTTTTAAGGTTGTAGCTGTAGCATGTGTCTTCATTTTTGATATATATTATCCATTAAACTATTTTGTGTTTCTGAATGTCAGTATACATTCCAAAATGTTTGCCTATTCTGATCATTGTTCTATTGACTTATGGGTGGCCAAAAATGCAAAAGAAATATCAACTACTGTATGATATTGTAATGATATTGATATAACCCATGAACACCATCATTCTACTGAGCACAGCTTCACTACATAAACCCTGGTCTCAATAAAGATCGTATGTAATACAATATATTACTTTAGTTCTGAGTGTACAGTTTTGTTTTATACAATTCCAGGGGCCCATTTACTTAGCTCGAGTGAAGGAATAGAAGAAAAAATACTTCGAATTTTAAATGGTTGAATATGGCTACTTCGACCATTGAATAGGCTACTTAGACTTCGAAGATTCGAACTAAAAATTGTTCGACTATTCGACCATTCGGAAGTCGAAGTACTGTCTCTTTAAAAAATACTTCGACCCCCTAGTTCGCCACTTAAAACCTACCGAGGCCAATGTTAGCCTATGGGGAAGGTCCCCATAGGCTTCCTAACAATTTTCTGATCGGAAGAAAATCGTTCGATAGATGGATTAAAATCCTTCAAATCGTTCGATCGAACGATTATTCCTTCGATCGTAGGAATAGCGCTAAATCCTTCGACCTCGATATTCAAAGTCGAAGGATTTACATTCGGCAGTCGAATATCGAGGGTTAATTAACCCTCGATATTTGACCCTATGTAAATCTGCCCCTCAGTGTAATATGTAAAATACATAGGTGGGACCACAAAAAAAAAAAATTTAAATTGAGGGCAAACATGATATGATTATAAAGTTTTTCTCTTCTCTAATGCATCTTATGCCTGCAAGAATATTGAAATGTATTTCTTACTTAAAGCTTGTTCTTTTTAATGAATGCTTGGGTATTGGCAGGAAAAAATATAAATGATTGATCACTTTGCATAGATAGCTCTTTGGATAGAACTACTGCATGCTTGTTTATATTTAAGAACATCTGTTTTGAGAGAATATGCTTTCCCAGCTCTTCTTTAGAATGTGTTTTTCAAAAGCTTTTCATCTAGAAAAAGGTATGATGGGCTTTGTTCAAAAAGAATTCTCTGTACAGTTGTTTTCATGCTGCTTAGATACTTTGAAATGAAATAATGAAAAATGTACTCCTGCGAAGTATGGATTGTCATACTCCAGCAGAGATAAGGTGTTCATCTGTATTTCCTTAGGACAAAAATGTTGGTTATGTGTACATCTCTGCTGCTTTGTTGTTTTTAAAATTAAAAATCCTTGCTAACCATGAAATGAGGCTGTTCCAAGATCACTAAGCTGGAAATTGCCTTGTAATTGCCGGCCACCATGAATCTCCACAAATGAACACAGAACATCTCAACATACAGTACGTCTCACAGTATACGATTTATATTGATAGATATATACAACATATGTATGGGTTTTCTAAAAAACCCAAAATGTGAGTAGTGCATTTCAAATGTCATGGCTAATTCTTTAACCCCTATAAGCAAACCTCACTGTGGGTCATTTATAGACTTTGAGCAGAGTACCGTATATACTCGTGTATAAGCCGAGTTTTTCAGCACCCAAAATTTGCTGAAAAATTCTACCTCGGCTTATACGCGAGTCATACGCAGAAGGCTGCAAAACAGGCTGCGCTTCATGAGCTCCTCCATGTCCCCTGCACCCCTGATGGGGCTCCTAATCCATCGCTTCCTACCGTAAGTACCGGCGCACAGTAGAGGAGATGCACTATTCAGGGATGGAGATCAATGCGGCCCCTATTGAAACGCTCCGTTGCCGGGAATCGAAGACAGTGCAGTGATTTTGTCTCCCGCTCCCTCGGAGCTTTTCTTCTCTGCAGCAGACTATTCTTTTCAGAGCTTCCCTTGCTGCCGCTCCTCCTCCCTTGTCACAGTCTCTGCTGCAGGATCAAATTACTTCGGCTGTGACAGGGAGAAGGCGAGCGCGCTACCAGCAGCTGTGTGTGTGCATCTGATTGGCCAGCAGCACTCAAATGGTTTTCAGCTCGGGAGAAACGGAAGCAAGGAAGGAGCTGCTACTATCACATTAGCACTGCAGTCTGCAGGCTTCTCACCACTTTCCCACCCATACGGTCAGTCAGTGCCTCTGTTAAGTTGTCCCTGGGTTATTGTGCTGGCTACTGGTCCACTTTCTAGTTAAAGCCAGAGAGCAGTGCAGGCATTAAATCTGTGCCATTCTGCTATGATATCTGGGGGTATTATACATGTACTTGCTGCTGTGCCATCTTTTTGTGAGCTCTGGGGGTATTTAGTAATAGAGTGCCAAGTCTCCCAGTCCATCATTTCTCAGCCTAGGCTTATATGCGAGTCAATAAGTTTACCCAGTTTTTCTAGGTAAAATTAGGTACCTCGGCTTATACGCGGGTCGGCTTATACACGAGTATATACGGGTATATTTATTTGCATATGGTTGTTTGTGCATGTTTCCTCCAAACACTTATCCATGCATGTTTTTCATTTTTTTGCGAATTGTAGTGAAGTGCAAATATTCACAAAAAAGATGAGTGTTTTGCATGACAATGAACACTGTACATTGGTGATAATTTGCAAATATAAATTAGAATTTGTGCACTTCCTTAAAGTGGACATGTCACCTACACTTAAAAAGCTGCATAATGAAAATCCTATGCAAATTAAACATGGAATACATTTTTTTTTTCATTAAAATATCCTTCCATGCTATAACGGTGTTTAAATATCTGCCCTGTCAATCATACGACTCAGGCATAGAGGCGGGGCAGTCAATTACTTTAACTTTTCCTTCAGCTATTCCTACAGGTCACTGCAAATCTCACATTCCCCTTCCCTCCTATCGCTCTATAATTGTGTACCGTACAGTGCATGGGCATTAGGTCCCCCATTCTAGTGCATATATATAAGATTTTGGGGTGATAAACAATTTGTTTTTATAACTGTGTCCACAACATGGCTCCTGCCTGCTTGCTGTGATTTTGTAATTCCAAGACTGAAGGAAACAAAACTGAAATAATACATATAGTGTAAGTAAAGTCTATTTTGCTCAACTAACTTGATTTGGACTTATTTCTAAGGGTGACTGGTCCCCTAATGTATATTTAACATAAACTGAATACAGCGTGTGTGCATATATATTTGTAATTTGAGATTTAGCCATATTTTAAAAGCTCTTAAGGACTATTATAGTGCAAATTTTGGCCAATTTTATAAATATAAACACACCCAGGGCAAGTATGTTCACTGTGCAAATAATTCTGCGCTACAGAACTTATAATTGAGTTTCACCATCTGCATTTTGTAACAGTAACATATCCCCCTAAAAAACTACTTTTTAAAATATGAATGAATCGGCGATGATTGTTTGTGTAGTTTCTTTTGCACAATAAACTATAAACAATACATATACTGCTTACATATACTTTATAGATTCAGTTTCAGTGACCTGTAAGCACTTTGTGGAGTAATAAGCAATAGGAAACATAGTTCTCAGAAACACTGTATTGTTCTTGTTCTGTGTGTAGTATTGTTTTTCTTGTTGGACCCATTTCTGCAAGTGATCACTTTCTAAATATATGCTTATAATAATTATATGTAATAATTAATATATAATAATATATTAAAATAAATATAAAATAAAATATAATAATTAAATCTAATAATTATAATATATGCCTGAATGGACCACACCCATTTAGACATTTATTTTGTTTTTAAAAAGTAGTATGGGTGTAAATAATATATCCAACTGCTATTAAAACCTACTGAGCACTTGGAAATTTGATGAATAGCATTTATCACTAAGCAATTTCTTGCAGCAGTGCATTTAATGAGACTTCTTTCAATCTGTTATGATATCTGAATTTTCTTATGAGCTACAAATAAACTACCAGGGTAACTGACGATTGCTTGCTATCTGGCTTGTTTCTTATCCCATGGGCAGTATATGGAATTGCTAGCTCATAAAGACTAATGTCAAACTACCCTTTTAGTGAAACCAAAGGTTTCCCTTCCTAGTACAGTTGCTGCAGGAAAACTAGAGGATTATAAATTAATTGGTTTACAGTGGATATGATTGGCATATTTTAAGACCGCAACGGGTGCTAAAAACAGCAAATGAAATAAATGTTTCTATACATTCTAAACATTCTATTACAGTTTAATTTACTTATGATCATGCAATAAAGCTTGTATAAACTCATTGGCTGACCTGTACCTTTTCCAGTCACTCTAAAGCAATTTACATCAAACAGAGCCTGACTTATAGCATCTGTAACTGATTAGTACACCATATTCCACATTTGATTCCAGTCTTTATGTTCTGTATTTATTTTATGCTAACCTGCTAGGGGTTTTAACACCAGCACTGTCATAGTAAATGACCCCTGATATCCCCATGGTCATTGATCAATAAGTTGGCACAACTGGAGCAGAGCCTATGTATTCCTTACTGGAGAAACAGGAATCCAGGTGACATAACACCACATATATATTTCTGATCTCTCTGGGGAATTGCCCTAAAACCATTGCACATAACAACATAACAGGCAAAGGTTGTGACCTTCTCAGATTTTTGTATACTTTACATGGTGTATATAAATATCGGTTAATACACTTGTGGAGGCTCCCAGCTGGAGTCTTTTCATTTAGCTCTGTGGATGGCAAACATAATTACCTTTTCAGTACAAACAAATATGCAATGTTTTAATTTCCTAAGAATAAATATTTAATTGTTCATACTAAGCTTGGTGTAATGGTTTACAAGAAAAATGCATTTTCTAAATTGCTCTTCTCCGGATGACTGCACATGGATCAAAGAAATTAACATTTCTCTAATGCAGAGTTGTTAATATCACTATTGTATCACTGTACCTATGTATCACTTCTGACAAATATATTGTGCTGTTAGTGATATTTTGGTAATCTGCCTAGCCTTTATTCTTCATAGAACTGATTTTTGATAATTGCTAGATATTTCTGGTTTAGAAGCAGTGTTATTACATTATTTGTAAGTTGCTAACAGAATTCCCTTGCGGTGTAATTGATTTGTCATGGCTGGTGTGATTTAGTCAGCTGAGCTCTTGAACTTGAACATGTTAACTTGACATCTAGTGCCAAATGTAACTTGGAAATCTCTGCAGTCTATTATTTTTTTTACTATGATCACATCACATTTCAAATGCATTAGCAGCTACTTTTAATTTGTTTTGCTGTTGTGAAAGCAGTCCGATCATTACATGTCCATATTCTTTTGTCCTTTAGGGACTACAGAAAACGTTAATGGGAAAAAAGTAGGCCATCTTTTCTAATAACCAATGAAAACACAGTTTATGCCAATACAGAAGCTGGTATAATCCACTTTAAAATAATTGTACAAATCAGTCCTGTTTAATATTTTCTTCAGTTTATTATATATTATGCAGAAAAAGTAAAGTTTGGTGATACCTTTTATTGGCTAGCTGAATTAGTAACATTAGCAATTGTCATATAAAAGGTATCACCAAACTCTACTTTTTCTGCATTTTTTCAATGGATAACATGGTACAACATCTTAACATTTTATATTATGAATATACACATGAATGTTAATTTACTCGTATCCATCATTTTTTAATTATTAAATATAATAAATTTAAAATTCTGTGATGTTTGATGATAATTATGTATTCCTTACTATTCCCCATTGAGCAACCTATCTCTCATCATGAGTCAGTTTGATTTTAATTAACAGGTCTAAAATATTTTAATGTGAGAGGGTGGGCTCCCTTTGCCTCGTAGATGTATTGGAGCTAACGCTTACATGAAATGAGACTTAAAGGGGTTTTTTACCTTCAAAACACTTTTCTCAGTTCAGTTGTTTTCAGGTTGTTCACCGTAAATAAAGACTTTTCCCAATTACTTTCTATTTTATAATTTTTCACCTTCTAAAGCAGCTCTGGGGGGGGTCGCCGACTCTTTAACTGTTCTAAATTAATACATTTAGTTGATACATTTAGTTATCTTTGTCCCTGCTGAGCAGAATCCCTGAGCTTCATTAAAGGCAGCTGTTATAATTGATACAATAGTTGCTTATAGTCCATAGATATTGCAGAGAATTAACTAAATGTATCAACTAAATTTAGAGATTGTAACCGTTCAGAATGCTCCTGTATCATTGAGCTGCCAGACTGAAACACTAGAGACACATTAAATTTAAAGTATGGGAAAACTAAAAAATTAAAATACGGAAAGCAATTGAAAAAAGTCTTTGTTTATGGTGAACAATTTGAAAACAAAATTGTGTTTAGAAGGTGAACAATCCCTTTGAGTGTGTGTATATATATATATATATATATATATATATATATATATATATATATATATATATATATATATATATATATATATATATATGTATGTATGTATGTATGTATATATATATATATGTGTGTGTTTTTATAACATGGAGGAGCACTCACCAAACAAAAACACTGCATGCTTGGGTGCAGGTAAACTGTGTAAAAAATATAGAAAAAATACCACACTCAACAGGCTCAGTTACAGTAACTGATTTTAATAGAAAAACTCAAAAAACTTGAGATATAAAGCAGTTCTGTGAAGTGAAAAAATATAGCTTATAAATTATTGGCAGCCTTTCTAGCAAACAGATATTTGTCAATGAAAATGTTCAGTTATCAATTATAAACCCTTTCATTTTCAGTTGGGTTAATGCCTTCACACATCCTTTTCTGAAGCTGATGTAATCAGAGCACTAAAATAATCAGTACCGGTTTCACATGTTCATTTGCTACATTTTCTAGTGTTTCTAATTGTTATAGGATCACTTCTGTGAATTAGACGAAATTCTTTTATTCAGTGTCCTCTAGCGGCTCTGGATCTTTCTATAAAGCTGATACCTTGTGAAATGTGAAAAAATAAAATAGCAAGTGCTATGCCCCTTTTCCATGATAACATCCTTATCATACTTAAGAGCCTTATCCTGTTGGAAAAATATAATTTCCGATATGGCCCTAAAATGTACAGATTATTGTTAATGCACATTTCATTGCCCTCACAGAAAACATAGTAAGGATTTTGGTGCAAATGTTTTGGGACTTCAAATGCATCATTTTGAAGGCAGCTACTGGCATGTATTAGTAGTAAGACTAGAGTTCCCTTTTAGCCTCATCAGCTCTTCAAAGAAGCCTCACAAATGCAGCTGGTCATAAAGGTAAAACAACTAAACAATTACACACATACTTAACTAGAAAAAAAAATGTCTCTAGTGAAAGGCCTACAGATATTTCTAGGTCTTCTGCCACCTTAGGAAGCAGACCTAATGATACTGCCCTCATCCCCTTTGTGCCTAGTTCCACCCTGGTAAATTGCAGCATGAGGTAAGCTTCCAGGCTAAAATTGCGCTAGTTTGAACTCTGTAGGGCGTTTGAAGCATGATGGCTTTTGCAGTAGCCAGGCATTATTGTATATATGTAATATTGTTGTAGGTTTCAGTTATCTTACAAATCATTTTCTATCATTCATACGCAGCAGTTTAGTCCTAAATTTGAAAAGGTACTGTTTAAGACTCGTTTTTAATTTCTTATGATTACTCTTTGTTGTAAACATTCTGCATGCGTTTGCGAGAAATTCATTTATTATTTTAGATACTGGGTACAGTTTTGCAAAGGACATGGCTTTGTTCTTCTGGTTGCATGACCCAGCAGTGGTATTTATCAAAATTGTAAGTGTATTATTGTTTCCTTTACCTTGTATTCTGTAGTTTTTATGAATATGTTTCTGCCTAGGCTAACAATTTTCCATTCAACGGTTGTCCATCTACAGCCTTCCTTATGTGTTCCCACACCCTACTATAAAGTAAAACTATTCCTCTGAACAATGTAGGTCTCTATAAAAATATATTGCATAAAACAGCTCATATGTAAAAACTCTGCTTCATGTAAATAAACCATTTTCTTAATAATATACTTTTTTAGTAGCATGTACCACTGGATGATCCTAAGCCTAGGATTCCACTATTTTCACGGTGCACACAAACAAACCAAAAAAACATACGTTAGGTCGCAAGAGCCAATTAACAGACAAAGTTCTGTCTTTTGCTCTCATACTTCTTCCTGTTACATTTAGAGCTGCAGTATTTCTGGACAGGTGATCTCTGAGGCAGCACAGAGAATATCTAAGCAATATTTACTTAAAAATAAATAAATATATATATATATATATATATATATATATATATTCCAGTTTGGTAAGATTCTTTAATATGTCCCTTAATATGATGTAAACTATCTGTTGCTTAAAGGGATACTCTCATGGGGAAAAAACATTTTTTTTCAAAATTAATCAGTTAATAGTGCTGCTCCAGCTGAATTCTGCACTGAAATCCGTTTCTCAAAAGAGCAAACAGTTTTTTTTATATTCAATTTTGAAATCTGACATGTGGCTAGACATGTTGTCAATTTCCCAGCTGCCCCAAGTCATGTGACTTATGGTCTGATAAACTTCAATCACTCTTTACTGCTGTACTGCAAGTTGGAGTGATATCACCCCCTCCCTTTTCCCCCCCAGCAGCCAAACAAAAGAACAATGGGAGGGTAACCAGACAGCAGCTCCCTAACACAAGATAACGGCTGCCTGGTAGATCTAAGAACAACACTCAATAGCAAAAACCCATGTCCCACTGAGACACATTCAGTTACATTGAGAAGGAAAAACAGCAGCCTGCCAGAAAGCATTTCTCTCCTAAAGTGCAGGCACAAGTCACATGACCAGGGGTAGCTGGGAAATTGACAAAATGTCTAGCCCCATGTCAGATTTCAAAATTGAATATAAAAAAATCTGTTTGCTCTTTTGAGAAATGGATTTCAGTGCAGAATTCTGCTGGAGTAGCACTATTAACTGATGTGTTTTGAAAAAAACATGCTTTCGGATGACAGGATCCCGTTAAGTATTAATTTGGGGGGGGGTTAGTTTTCCTTTAAAGTATTCAAATTCTTTTGCATGAAGCCAGTGGTGGGATATGGTCTAGTAGTGAATTGGAGTAATGATATAATGTCATTGGGGCAATAATATTCAAAACTGGCGAATAAAGTCAGGCAGATCAGTTGTAAATTGCTGGAATACCAATATAGAAAAAGTATACTTCAAAATGATGCTTACATTGTTGCTAAGGATACACGGAATCGAGGATTTGGTCGAGATTTGGTGTTTTGTTTTTGTTTTTTTTGTCAAGATTCGCATTTAGCCGAATCCAAGTGCCTGGCCAAACTGAATCCGAATCCAAAATTTCATGTGACTTTTCTCACACAAACAAGGAAGTCAAACATTTTTCTCTTTTCCCTAATATACATATGTGAATTAGGGCTCAGATTCAGTTGGTATCATTCCAATCTTAAACAAAGGATTTGGTCGAATCTTTAAACAAAGAATTTGGTGCATCCCTTATTGTTCCACATTATTTCTGCCAAGTTTTATTTTCTACAGGTGGTGCAAACTTTATTAACTTCACGCAGCACAACAAGGCACAAAAACACAGCATTTATTTTAATGGAAAACCATTTGTTAATATTTTTTTTAAAATGAGTAGCATGGTGTGCCATTTCAGCTTTTGTCTAGATACAGTTTACTTCATCTGCTCATTGTGTCATACATGCACAAGTTTGTTCTGGTGGGATTTTAATATGTTTACAAAATGAGCTTGTTTAGCCTTCAAGCAGTAAGACAGGCAAGGTCAGTTATAGGAATAATGCTGATTAATGCATTTATATCTATTGCACTTCCCATTTTTAATGAGAGAGAGAGAAATAAACTATATTTCAGTGGCACTGTGGTCTTTGTCATGTTCGCTGGACATATTGTGATAAAATTAAACATTCTATTCGAAGTTCACTTTCCACTGAAATGCTTTGTTAGCACTTAGGCAGGTGAAGGTAATTTATACATAATCTCTGAAATATAAACTAATATAGATACCTCTGAAATGATACCTCGTGTGGTTTATTCATAAGGAAAATGATATACTACTTTTGCAGGAGAACGCTTTAAAGGAACAGTAACATAAAATTATGAAAGTGTTTTAAAGTACGGTACTAAAAATATAATGCATTTTTACGCTGCACTGGTAAAACTACTGTGTAGCAATGGGGGCAGCCATTCAAAGGAGAAAAGGCTCAGGTTACACAGCAGATAGCAGATAATCTCTGTACAGGAATAGGATCGCTTATCCGGAAACCCGATATCCAGAAAGCTCCGAATTACGGAATGGCCGTCTCCCATAGACTCCATTTTATCCAAATAATCCAAATTTTTAAAAATGATTTCCTTTTTCTCTGTAATAATAAAACAGTAGCTTGTACTTTATCCCAACTAAGGTATAATCAATCCTTATTGGAAGCAAAACCAGCCTATTGGGTTTATTTAATGTTTACATGAATTTCTAGTAGACTTAAGGCATGAAGACCCAAATTACGGAAAGATCCGTTATCCGGAAAACCCCAGGTCCCGGACATTCTGGATAACAGGTCCCATACCTGTAGAACAAAATGGTGTTATCTGTTATCCATTAGTTAACCTGTGCCATATAGCCTTTCTTCAATTTCCGCCATTGCTACACAGCAGCTTGTTTATATGAACTATAGTAGTGTTTCTGGAACAAACATCGGTTTTACCAGTGCAGGGCAATACTACATGATATTTTCATTACTTCAAACACTTTCATTTTTTGGTACTATGGTTCCTTTAATGTAAGATAAAGAAAATATTCTGTAAAAACTTTTTTTCCTCCATTTTTTAACTTTGCTGCAATAAATCACCTAAAGCCAAAGGCTTTGAAATGGACATTGAATTGCCCTTGTTCGCAAGGACAACACTAATATGGGTTTTCTTGGTGCTCTTGAATAAGAGCAAAGCATCTCTAGAGGTTTGGGATTTTTTTAGAATAATAAGTAGTGTGTGAATTGCAAGATTTAACCTCACCTGAGCATTATTATGGCATAAAATATTCAAGGACTAACGCAACTTGCAGCATACTGGTTGCTGTATGTGGAGAATCTTTGGTTTTGTTTGTTCCAGAGTATGTCTTTGTTTTGCATTCATTGTGGTATTTCCTTTTGTGTTTATAATCCAATATATTTAATAATATAAGAAGAAGAAGAAGTCGGGGGTGGGGGTTGCACAACCAGGTCCATAAATAATGCCAAGTCAGTGCTGCTGTTCAAAGTATACCTACCTGTCCTGTTGCTTAATGTATAGTTTCAGATTTATAATTTTTGGTCCCTCAACTCTACAAGAACTATCTTGCAAAATGTATTTTGGCCTTTAAGCTCATATCAATAGTTTTAAAAAAATATTTTAGCTGTCGCCCATAGACTTCAATGCATTTTGTGATTTATTTTTGGCTGCCAGGTCCAGTGATGTACAAATCTGGCCCATTTTGCTTCTCTGAAAATTTGCAAAATGGGTCAGATTCTCCCAGTATGTATGAAGAATGTCCTATTCTTGGCAACTATTCAGTTAGTTATTTTTTGACTTCCGCTTCTGCTTTCTACCAGTTTAAAAAAGGGTAACTGGACCCGGCAGCTAAAAAACTATTTCTCTGTGGGGCTACAATGTTCTTACTCTTTAGTACCTTTTATTACCAGAATAACAAAATAAAAATGTTCAGACATAATTGTAGTTCAATTAAACTTCTAATTTGCTGAAAGTACCACATTCTTTTATTCATTCATTATTCATTTGAAACACGTTCTCTTATAGCTGTAATACAAAAGAGGAAACAAAGAAGTGATTGAGAACTGCTAACTCTCTTCAATTTGTGTTCATGAGAGATAGTTAGGTAGTCATTGTTCAGCTGTGTTTCATTGGCATTCAACATTCAGAATTCTTAAACTACTCAACCAGGCTTGGAATCAAAGGAAAGGCTCTTGCTAATAACAAGTTCATTCATGTTGCTTTTATCTGAGCCAGTAAAGTGTTTGTATGATCACATTTTCATTCATAATATTATTAAAGATGAAAAAGTTTCAGTTTCAAATGCATATTAGTACTGATTATTTTTTTCATTCTCTACCACATTTGAAGTGTTTCTTGTCTCCTTCAGGTGTTTTACCCTAGCAAAGATGGCACCATGATACCAATGTTTATAGTCCATAAAAAGGGAATTACCTTGGACAATTCTCATCCTGCTTTTCTATATGGCTACGGTGGGTTCAACATATCCATCACACCAAGCTACAGGTATGGACATTATCCATGTTCATTTTGAAATAAAAAAAAATCACGTAGAGTAGTAATAAATGAGTATGTTCTGTGTTTGCCATGATTTTTTTTTTTTTTTTTGCTAAACATTTTAGCCACGTTCATTTCTTAGTTATGAAATATTTAGAAACAATTGTTATACTAAACAATTTTGTATTTTGAAATCCATAAATAGATTTTTTTAGTCTTGATTATTGTGCTTTTGAGGCTGCTGCATCTATGTGGTTATCAAATAAACTATTGTTCCCCCAGTGACATTTGTGGGGTTATATAATAAAAGACACTAAGAGACCCATTTTTCAAAGGTTGAATTTCGAATTCAAGTGAATGTTTTTTTTATCAAATGGTTCCGACCCCGAAATGCAATTTTTCGAATCCCGAAAAAAAAAACTTGAATGTTAGGAAGGTTATTAACATCTCCAAATGTCTCAATTGACTTGTACATGAACTCGCAGGTTTTAAACGGCAAATATTAGACTTAAGACTGTTTCCATGGTCGAGGGGTGATAAATCTCACATTCAAACTTACATTCGAATAGGGGGGATTCAAATTTGAATGTTTGAGTTTTGAAACTCGAAAATTTAAATTTACTATTCGACCCTTGATAAATCTCCCCCTAAGTGTCCCAATGAGTAGTTACTCATAGCAACCAATCAGTGGGTAGCATTTATTGGTCACCTGTTTAAAGCAAACATCTTATTTGATACTATAGGATACTGCTACTGGGCAAACTTAGTTCAGTTTATTACATATGGAGAAAATTGTCCCTAATGTGACATTAGACAAATATACAATAAACTCATCTGCAATTTTCATAATTAGGCTGCCACAGGTTCCGTTTAAATATAGTGTTGATAGAGTTTCCTTAAAAGTAGGATCTTATTATAAAATGGGCTTGTGGGTAATAATACAGTCTCTTTTTGTCTCAAACCGCAGGAATTGGGTAAGAATGTGGTACCAGTTGCTGTCACAATGTTTCATGGAATTCAGACCTTAATTTAATTGGGGTAGCCTCAGGAAACTCTTAGAATTATTTAAATATACAAACGCGTAATTATACATTTCAATGGCCCATATATTAAATTCCGTGGGGTTTTTTTCTTTTTCACCATTACTGGAACTGAGATTTAGCCCAAAAGGTGCTGCATGTTCGATTCGTTAACTCTGACATTAGTTTGCTGATTAAAATTGGGATCATCAATCAGCAAAACATTAGGACAGCACCCTCAGGAGACTAACTCTAATGATTAAAGAGTGCCGACAAATCCAGTCTCACAAATAAATTTAACTTAATAATCAAAGTCATTGAACAGGATGACATGAGAGATATAGCTTCTTTAGATCGCTACAACTTATTGTGATCCAAGGAACTACTGCAAATATGCCCAGTCAGAAAGAAAAATACTAGAATAGGATTAAACAGTTTTTTTCCATTACTGGGGAAGCCTGCCCTGTGCAAAGTATTTAATTTACATTTATTTTACTCTAGGGAGCAAATTAAAGTAAACAAAAAGAAAATGCCCTTTTCAGCCAAAACATAAAACATTTATAGGTTAGTCTATTGTGCACAAGGTTTTTTAAATATTCTTTATCCTAATGCTGGGTTATTGATATGAAACAAATGAGAATGATATATATAACTCCAAAAAAATATTTTGCTAGAATTTTTTTAAATGTGGAAATGTAATGACTACCAGTTTCTTTCAAAAAACACTGGGAAATAATCTGTCACTTTTTCTATATAATTGACGTCTGCGGCTGACTTAACAGTGGAAGACTGATAAAACTATAGACATGTAATAAATATGAACTTCTGTCATGAAAAATATGGAATGCTATTCTAACAGAACTTGGTTATTACTGTGTGCCTTTTATGGAGAAGAAATCGGTTAATCACTATGGTGGCAGCTTATCTTAAAGGGATACTGTCATGGGGAAAAAAAAATTTTTCAAAATGAATCAGTTAATAGTGCTGCTCCAGCAGAATTCTGCACTGAAATCCATTTCTCAAAAGAGCAAACAGATTTTTTTTTATATTCAATTTTGAAATCTGACATGGGGCTAGACATATTGTCAATTTCCCAGCTGATAAATAGTAGGATATCACTAAATATTACCAATAGAAAGAAAGATGGTTCATAGTTCCTATCCCACCTAAATAAAGATACAGGTATGGGATCCCTTTTCTGGAAACCCCCAGGTCCTAAGCATTCCAGATAATAGATACTATACCTATACTTCATTTGTTTGCTGCAAAAAGGCTTTTGACTTGTTAACACAATTTGCTAGAGAAGGCTTAGTAAGATGTTGCTCAAATATAATAAACAGATGTGTGAAAGAAACATTTTGCATAAATCTATATAATGTATATAGTTTTGTATTAAATTGACTTTATTATACACTAGCATTGATTTTTCTACATTATCAAGTCAATTGCACTTGTAAATCAGATGAGGACTTTAAATCTTAATAGACTTAGCAAAATAGTTTAGTCTATTTAAAAATATTCTTATAGTGTAATTATAAACACAATAGTGCTTAGCTTGTGGTTTCAAAATAAATAATGTAATTTCAACCACAATAATGTAAATCAAGACTGCATTAACAAATAACAATAATTATAGTAGTAGCATTGGCTGATTATTTTATTTTTTTGTTTTAATTGAAGCCCGTGCAACATGCTTCAAAAATCACTAAAGTGCATAAAAACACACACAAAGTAGTAGGGCATAATTAGACTTGCCATCAAACTCTGGGTCACATGGCAAGAAGGTCCGCAATGAGAAGGAAACGTCAGGCATACCATACTCCAAAGACTGTGGCATGCTCTTTAAACCTCAACCTTCCTGGCTACTAGACCTGAAGAGGACAAAAGGGGTCTCTTAATTCATCACCACCAGCCAAAAAACATACAAGGTTAGAAGAAACAAGGAACCCAAGGATCCCAAACAGAGGTTTATATGGCTCTGTGTTCACAGAGCTCTTTTCAAAATACAATTTTGGCTATGGAGGGAAGGGGGGTATATTGAGAGAGGTAAGTGGAGTAGTGGAGCTGACTAGCTAAGTGGACTAGCCTGCAGCTTTATTTTCCACATAACACAGTGAGGGGAGCATGGGGAAAGGTGATTTTGTTTAGTCCTTTTCTTCCTCAAGGTTGTCTCTGATGTAATCTTTTAGCAGGCTGTGAGTAAGTCTGCTGCAGTCCTGAATTGTACTCTCCTGAGAATAATGCTATTCCTGGAAAACCAAAAAACCTTAACGCAGTTTATAAGGCGCCAGGCTTAAATTATTGTCCCTTCTATATGGCTGCCCTGATACAGTGTGCAGACTCTTCATTCATTCTTCAAGTTCATGTTCCAGTGCAGTTAGTAGGGCCTGTGCAAATGTTCACGTCAGAAAAGTGTGCAAAGATGTTTCAGCATTCATCTTTTAGGAGAATGCACTTTTGGTAAATGCTTCTAAAATGTAAACCGTGATATATATAGTAATGATACTACGACATGTACCTAATCAGTTCTGCAATTCCACCTTTTCATTTGTTAATAGACACCATTAAATATATCTATGGATTTAATTAAGTCATAGGCTGTCAATAAATGGCTTTTTTCTACAGCTTCTAATTGCTGCTCTTCCAGTAATATTTGTATTGTGTTGTGAAATAATTTTACTTAATTATTAAGACTTTTGCAAAGTACAAAAATCAAAATAAAGAATAAAAGGAAAGTAGACCTAAAAAAACTAGAGGTACAAATCATTTGTACCCTTTTTTTCTATACTTACCTATATAGAAGAATGATGCAAGATAAAACATTTTTTTGCTCTATCAAAGAAATATATCTTATAAATCTAACACTGCTCAAACCTCAAAATATATGGGATGGGATCCCCAAACTCCAAATTAAGTCAAGGCCATCTCCCACAGAGTTGGTTTCAAGAAAATAATTCAGTTTTTTTAATGATTTCTCTTTATAATAATAAAACAGTACTAAGCTGCATGAAACCATATTGATTAAATCCTGACACTGCTTTCATCCTTCTATTGGGTGATGGTTGTTCTCCCAAGGTCATGATGGTTTTATAGCATTTCCATGTTCTAGTACTGTAAATTGCATGACATTTGGGTTTGCAGTATTGTATTCATATTTTTCTACAACTGTATTATGATCAATGCTTTTTGTTACAGTGTGTCAAGGCTAATTTTTGTTAGGCACCTTGGTGGCATTCTAGCTGTTGCCAACATTCGAGGTGGTGGTGAATATGGAGAGACTTGGCACAAAGGTAAGCTATTTGGATTGTAGTAGCCATTTAATGTAAAGATGTGAATACACTATACAGTAGAACCCTGATTACGCATTTCCCATGGGATGGTGTCAAAATGGCATGAATTCCAGGTTAATGTAAAATCTGGGGAGTAAATTTGCCTCTTTCCTTTATGGGACTGAAAAAACAAAACATCTGGGTACATAAAATTGGGGTTCTACTGTATTTGTTTTTCAAAAGACCTCTTAAAGATAGTTCTATTTATTGCAACGTATTCTTATACTGATGAGCAAATAAATTTGGCAGGCATGGATTTGTGCCAATTTGACAAAATTCTACAAAAAAACTGGTATCTCCTAAGGGCAGAGACACACGTGGAGATTCGGGGAGATTCAGTCATCCGTCGACAAATCGCCTTTTCTTCTGGCAACTAATCTCCCCGAACTGCCTTCCTGCCAACTAGAATCTAAATCGCCGGCTGTATGGCACTCGGATCGCTTCGTTTTCCGAAGTTGCCTCGCGAGGAATTTTGGGCTACTTCGGGAAACGAAGTGAACCGAGTGCCATCCCGCCGGTGATTTCGATTCTAGCCAGTGGGAAGGCATTGCGTGGAGATTAGTTGCTCGAAGAAGAGGCAATTTGTCGCTGGGCGACTAAACTCCCCGAATCTCCATGTGTGTCTCTGCCCTTTGGATGGAGGCAAGGGATTCTATGATGAGTAGTGATTTGTTTCCAAGAATATTCAGAAAGTCCAGTTGCTGTAGACGTATCTATACTAAATACCATATATAATGACCTGGATAATTAAAAACCTTTAGAGACCAGTTGACCCTAAGATCTTCATTTGATATACAGCATGTGGATGATTGGATTGATGTCTCTGAGCAATATCTAGCAGCACCGAAACAAAAGATTGTATTGTATTGATTAAGTGCATTGCAGCTAGTTTATATCATTTTGTCAACATATTTAATCCTTTTAACACAGTATCAAGACTGATTTTTCTGTAGAAAGGAACAATATTTCTATGCTTTTTAATGAGCAGTTTGGCATTTCCAGAAGAGGCTGGAGCAGGGCATTGCAACCTTGTAATTAAAAAAAGATGTGGAAATGACAGACACTGACATTTTTGCTAAAATGATACCTCCTCAATAACATCTATACAAAAAGTAGTCAGTGGCGGGGAAAAAAAATCTACTTTTACATTTAAGCCTTTCAAGGCTATTCATGTTCTAAACCAAATTATAGTAGGTGATTTTTCTACATCTACATATCCTCATTATTATAACAACTGTTGCTATTGCACCGGCACCTTAGTATAGAACCTTAGTATAGAACTCCATAGGTGTAATAAAAGCCTTGGTAGCACCTGTCCTGAAGATAATGCATTATCAATTTATAACATTCCCAGTTTGATCCATGTCCATTATGAAATCAATGAATAGACAGCACCGCACATGAGGTTTATTCTTAAAAGGCCTTTATTCCAAAAGGGCTTAGTTAAGGACAGAAAACAGCTGTCCTTAACTAAGCCCTTTTGGGGTAAAGGCCTTTTAAGAATAAACCTCATGTGCGGTGCTATCTATCGATTTCGTCTACAGAATAGGTGGTAGTGGCCACTTAAGACTTGCACCCTCATCTAATATACCCTAAGGATGAGTGCTGATTTCTAATCTTGATTCCATGTCCATTATGAAAATATACCAAGAGCTTTGTGTTTAATCCCCACATTAAACATAAAGAACCCTAAAAATGCATTGCTCATATAGAGGTGCCAATGTTGGAAACATTAATTGACTGAATTTTTGTTTTACTAAACGGTGTTAAGCAAATCAAGTTAACAATGCCCACCTTACGTTTTACACTGCTGTTTTAGAATTATATTTGTAATAAACTGATTAGGTCTTTCTTGGTGTTTTTAAGCCATTTAAAAACATTTTTACATGATGATTACCTGAATGTTTTCTAATTTCCATTCAAGTTGATGTGCAAAATAATTTTGATTTTCCATCCAGAATGTCTGTTTTTATCATTTTACATTCTTGCATTGCCTGCTTTCTTGATTGCACATCTGTTTCTCTGGCTCTAAATTTTACTATTTTAAGAAATATTTTTATATATTTCATTTTGAACTGACAGTATAGCTCTTATATTTTAAGCAATATAGTGTCATAATGTAGTAGATTTGAATACTGTCCTTCACTGCATTTCCCATTGGTTGCTATGAACATATGATCAATGCAGTCGATGGAAGGTACAGCTGAACTGGGACCCATCATTCTTGAGTCCATAAAATATGAGCTTTTAGCCCAGAGAAGCCAAAATCACCTGCCCTAGCATTTATTTAAGGAAAGCCATATGTTCTTATTAAAGGAGAAGGAAAGTCTTCTTTAACTTGGGGGGTGCCAAATGTTAGGCACCCCCAAGTCATTGTATATACTTACCTGAAACCCCGGGCCGGTGCTCCTATCAGCAGAAAACTGCACCGGCCCCTGGTTCTTCCAGCAAGCACCACAGATCGATCCTCTTCCGGCTTCTTCTTTCTTCTCTTGGCTGTGCAAGCGCAGTAGAGCGAACAGCCGAACTTTAACTAAAAAGTCGGCTATTTCGTTCTACTGCGCATGCGTCTGTCCCAGGAAATTTGAAGAAAGAAGAAGCAGGAAGAGGATCGCTCCCTGGTGCTCAATGGAAGAACCCTGGGCCGGTGCAGTTTTCTCCTGATAGGAGCACCGGCCCAGGGTTTTAGGTAAGTATATACAATCACTTGGGGTGCCATTTGGCACCCCCAAGTGGAAGAAGACTTCTTTTTTAAGTACATTTAAGTACATTTTCTTGGGTAGAAATATTTCACTTTGGGGCTCCCATTTACATTTGTTTTTCATTTTGTGCACTTATAATTTGCATTTTTCTGTGCTAATATCTGTGTGAGGTGGGGTACAATTCTAAAGGCATTTATAACTGCTCCTGAGTGATATATTTTTGGGAGTGACCTGTGCACTGTTACATACAAACTATAAAAATCGCTATCCTACGGTCACGTGAGGCAATATTGTTAGCTTTGCAAACATTTATTGGCACTGTGAACGATTTTTCCATTAGAGACCAATATTACATTCCTCCAAAAGACTATGAATGGGTACTTTAAGGTATTTACTCACAGAATGGCAGCAGAAGCTTGAGTTTCTAGTGTCAATAAATTGCATCCATTATATGTTTTATTGTTATAGATTTTCCTAACACTTGTGTGAAAAGACTATAAATCCTATAATCAAGAACCAACTATTTTTGGAGTAACTAACATCACAATTTGTAGCCTGTGATCACTGTCAGAAAGTCATCAAACCCTCTATGTACTATCAGACTTGTAGGCTAATGGCACACTAGGATGCTGCGGGCACAATAACAAAGAGAGAAAAATATAAACTTGGCTTGTGGTGGCTCAGTGGTTAGCACACTATTGCCTTACAAGGAAATCTCACCCAATCTTACTCAAAATAATGAGATTCTGCATTTCATATTGGTACAGAAAACAACTTCTGGCTGCTATTCATATTTTAATGTTACACCAAGTTGTAGAGTAGAACATAGACTATGAATGTCATGGTATCATTATTATCATACTGTATCTAAAAATGTCACACTTTTTCTCCCACCATTAAAGCTGCAATCCTGGGAAACAAACAGAACTGTTTTGATGATTTTCAATGCGCTGCTGAATACTTAGTCAAGGAAGGGTACTCATCAGCTAACAAGATCACAATCAACGGAGGTTCTAATGGTGGTCTGTTAGTAGGTAGGTTTCTTTATGTATTTTTTTGGCACAAAATATGAGTGTTATGAAGGTTTGTCCTTTCATGATAATTTTTGTTGTTACTGCAAGGTTCTCTTATATTTTTTCTGCAGGATTTGCCATGTCTGCAGCTTTCTACTGTTTTGTGTTTGAATTTTTATTTATGTTTAAGCAATGCAGTCCCTTTGAAGGAACTGTTGGTGTGTTTGTCAGAAGTATCAAAAGTTGGCAATATAAATCAGAGCATCTGTGAAAAAGTGCACACTAATTTTCATACTGCTCACATAAAACTGTAATGACAGATTAAATAGTGATATAGGCAGCTAGTTGTGGAAAGAAAGGTAGGTGATAGGCAGACATGAGATGGTTATAGAATAAATGCATTTGATCCTACTTCCATGTTGAGTAACTGTTACTATGTAAACTGATTTATAACTTCACCATAGCCCATTTATAAACGCATTCTTCACATACAGTCCTACATTTGTCTTATTTTTATAACTCTCCCCTAATTAAAGCATTTTGTTGATATATTTGGTTGCATAGTGCCACTTTCAATAATATTCTCAACAACAGAATGATGAGTATGAGTACACATAGCAAAAGATTAGTCAGGTCTGACCTGTTAACAGGAGGGGTTTAGGCAACAAGTGGCTAGAAAGAATGTTTAGCAAATAAATATGGATTGTAAGAGGCATAAGGAAGGCACATAACCTGTTACTTTTACTAATTACAGATGAGGGAGACAACTAAACCTTTGTCTCTCAATGTATTTTATGTACTGTGAAAAAATTTCCCCTCATTTTACATCATTTTTTGTGATCCCACCAATATATATAATGTATCCCGGTACCCCCATCTTGTGTGCATACAGATATTAGTGTCTTCTTTTCCAGAGTAGAAAAACAATACAGACTGCTATGCTCCGATTAGTTACACAAACTAAACTATGCTTCCCAGATTCCATTTCCTGAGACACCAGAAACTTGGAATGAAGATTTGGAAATGCATTAAACCTACTGGATAGAATCTAAGTGCAACATATAGACTGCTTTCAGATAGTATAAAAATATTGCAAAATGTTTGCGCATCAGTATAGCCATTGTTTCTGTAATATATTATAATACATTATGAGCTATGCTTATTTTTTACTAATTTCTTACAGCGGCATGTGTCAATCAGCGTCCTGACCTTTTTGGATGTGCCATTGCTCAAGTTGGTGTGATGGACATGTTAAAATTTCACAAATTTACAATCGGCCATGCATGGACAACAGACTATGGCTGCTCAGACAAGAAAGAGCACTTTGATTGGCTTATCAAGTAAGTTTTCAATTGTTCAACCTTAAAAAATAGAAAAAAACAATACAGGAATGACTGGTGTCTTCAGACAAAAAGACAACTGCATTATTCTTATATATATGTCTCATACCCAGGTGATGTGTTGTTTTGCTTATTTCAGGTTTAACAAAAAATATACTTCAGACAAGTCTAAATAAGTCCATAAATAGCTCCCCATTACAATAGAGGACAAATGGCAGTGTTATTCATTGTGTGTTTGATAACAAAGCCCATCTGTTATCAAGTCCTTATTTGTTTATACTCAACTGGTGTTTTAGGGCACACCATATTCCTAATTTGTGTTAGTAGACTTGCTTAAAATTGATTCCACTTGTGATCTTATGCATTCACAGTTTAAAGAACCTGACCATGTAAGCATTAGGTGTGAAATAAATAGTGAATTTATAAAGCTGCCATTGTTGACTTAACCCCGTATCTCTATCACAGAATACAAACTAATGTAATAATAACTCTCAAGTGTTTAGCTGTGCTGCTGCAGAAATCATGGAACCACAGACCCCACCTGAATAAATACGCAACAAATACCAACAATACATCCGTATACAGAATGCTCAGGACCTGGGGTTTTCCGAATAACTGATCTTTCTGTAATTTGGATCTTCCAACCTTAAGTCTACTAGAATATCATGTAAACATTAAATAAACCCAATAGACTGGTTTTGCTTCCAATAAGGATTAATTATATCTGGCTCAAGTACAAATTACTGTTTTATAATTACAGAGAATAAGGAAATCATTTTTAACAAATTTGGATTATTTGGATAAAATGGAGTCTATGGGAGACTTTTCGTAACTCAGAGGTTTCTGGATTACAGGTTTCTGGATAACAGATCCCATACCTGTATTATATGCTTTTTGAAAGACTGGTTAATTTATATATAATTTTATTGTTGTTGTTGCAGATATTCCCCATTACATAACATCAAGGTGCCAGAGAAAGATGGGATTCAGTACCCATCCATGCTGCTACTCACAGCAGACCATGATGACAGAGTTGTGCCCTTGCACTCCCTGAAATTTATCGCTACCCTTCAACACATTGTGGGGAGAAGTCCAAACCAAACAAATCCACTGCTTATTCATGTGGACACTAAGGCAGGCCATGGGGCAGGGAAACCAACTGCCAAAGTCATTGAAGAAGTGTCTGATATGTTTGCTTTTATTGCACAATGCCTAGGTTTCCAGTGGACAAAATGATACCTTAAAGGTGCCAGGCTGAAAACAAGGGCTTGTTTGTCACATTGTGTGTGGTAACATATCCGTATATAGGATTCAGAGCTGTATTGCATTCTACAACTTTTCTTACAAATAACCTCATTGTCATTTTCTGATAACCTTGGAAAAAGCTAGTGGGAGGGAGTTATATGCTGTTTATACCGTGTCCTCCTGCTGCTTGTAACGATTAAATGTTCATGTACTGATATCGATTTGGAAAATATTTATGGGTCGTATCAAATAAACCAATGTGCTTTTTCCTCTTTTTATTACCGGTATGACTTTACTGGCCATGATTTGGGATCTATGTATCCTTGTAGGAGGCTCGAGACTCAATGCTGTCTAAAATGTTTTCATTCCTTTGAAGTCTAAAAGCAGCCATACTAGTAAGTACCTGATTGATCTGTACTTGGTAGAATGAACAGATAGTAGCACTCATACAGCAGTCATACACATTATAGACACCATTCTACTGTTCAATTCATTGGGCCAGCACCCCCATCAAGCAGAACAGACTGAAGTGAAGTGGAACAGAGGTTCTTCTTAACTTCTTCCTCTGCTTATAAATATACACTGGAAGATGTGGTCTATCAACAGATGAATTTTTCCAGCATGAGTGGTTGATGACTGCACGGATATCCTTGGAACAAATATATTGGTCTGAATGCATGTATTGAAAACTGAACAAAACTAGTAATGTTAATTATCTATCAGCCCTTCTGGCATTGTGTGCTTAATAATTCTAATTATAGGCTCAGCTACTACCAAAGTAGCAGAGCAGCAAATAAAGCAAGGATTATATTGCTAGTCAAAGTCAATCCATCTATATATAAATAAAGAAAAGGTCTCCTGAACATTTTATAGTGTAGGGCAAACCAACTACTTTATATTGCAAACTTAGCCATGCAAATCATATCTATTTACATTTATAACATTTCAGGCCTATATGCAGGCAACACAGTCTTAACCGTTCATTTGAATCCGTAATACATACTTTCATAGATTCAATGATCTTTTATACATCATACAAAACTAATAAGCATGTTGCATTTCCCATGATGCTAATACCATAGAAATAAATACAATACCAAAGTACAGTATCTTCTTGTTACATTTTTACTCATTACACACCCCATGTGGGATTGGCTTTTTTTCTTTCCTAAAATCAGATTTAAGATTAAGTGATAAAGCCTTTGACCAGGCATGTGAAACATATAGCTAAATACTATAAACGATGTGTACAAACCATTTATTAGCCAGTTCTGATGATGCTAAATTAATTCTCTAATAAACTTGTGCTCTTGTTGAGATCAGTTGCCAGTAATTAAATGAAATTTTTTAGCCTGGTAAGCCCGCTTAGACCATGTTTTAATACCACTTGTAACGCTATTTTGGGTTAAAATAGGCTATGTCCAGCCAAACAGTAGAGCATGGGTTACACTTGACTCTAAACACCCAAAGCAGGGCCTTCACAAAGGAAAGGTATAGTTGTACTACATCTCACATTGGCTACTGTGCACAAAAACAAGAATAAAGGTTCTTGCAGCAAACAACAGAACAAGTTTATTTGTCAGAGGCAAATGATCCACAGGGTTATACTCTCGTTCAGACAGAGACAGTGTGACTCCTTGTGGACGTAAATAGGGAAGCTCAAGGTACACCTCTAGGATAGAATGCCCAGAGATGGGCAGGATCCCATACAGTGGCATAATCAGTGGAATAATCAGAATAAATCTAAAGCCTGATTCCCTATCCAGCTGTAGGGCCTTCACTATAGGCAGACTACGAGCCTAGGGGAGACCAACTCCCTACTACAATCCTAGTAGGAGCACAGGACTGCTCATGCTATTTAACTTATCTATCTTACTCTCTTAGAGACTACTATAAAAGAATATAACCTGTCTCTAGCATTCACAGGGTCCCTGCTCCCTGACTTATCACTAGAGGTACTGGTCCTTCTAGGGCAGAACAGATTTACTGGGCCCTGGTGTACCCAGGCTCCCTGGAACTGATCCAGCTGGGTCATCAACCAGAAGCCAAAGAGAAGGATCAACCACTAACCAGGCACTATGATAAGGTATGACAGGTAGTGGTCATATGCCTGTAGGCCACTAGTACAAATATGTAAATAAAATAATTATATATATGCCCAGCAACTAGGGAGATAAGGGAGTGTAGGGATTTAAAGCCATAGGGACTTACCAAACCTAGGGGTCCCTATACACAAATCCTCATTAAACTGCTTCGTTTTAAAAGTTGTTTCCATGTGTTTAACCTACAGTGCAATTTCAAACTAAAGCCATAAAGTAGGATATGTACCAGGATACAATATATAAATGTTCAATTTCGTCCACAATTGAAATAAGTGGGAATTTGGCTAAACAACAAAAGCTTAATGGTGCTTTCTAATATTCTTAAAAAAATATTGGATATCAAAACAGAATGATGAGATTTTTTTATGTGCTTAGAGCAAGTAGTACTATATAGTATTTATTATACAAACTACTTACCCTCAGCACTCTTGAGTTAATGAACTTTATTTGACATGAAAACCCCAGACAATACAAACAGCAACTTCTTTGAAATGCTTTTAGGACATGCTAAGAGACTGAATTATAGTTATTCAATTTCATAGGCCCTTTTTCACTTGTCAGCTCTTTGTTCATGTCTTTACTAACTTCCAGTAAGGCCTGAATAAGGTGCAACCATTTATATATTACACCTTTCACAGGATAGGGTTTAAATACAGAAACTAAATTCACCTCAATGTAAATTAGTGAACATTCATCACTGTTTTCAGTGGACTAATAACATTTACCATGGTGATTGTTTTAATATGCACTGTATCTTTACTGTATTGTTAGTCACTATTGCAATGTTTGGTCCTACACCTTATTATTATATTCATTATTTGTATATCACTGATATAGCCCTTACAGAGATTATACTTCATTCACATAGTTCCTTGCCCCAGTGGGCATTACAGTCTATAGTCCTGATCATATTCACATACAACACACAGTAGGGTCAGTTTTATCAGGAGTCCATTCACCTGCCTCTATGTATTTGGATTATGAGAGTACCCAGAAGACACCCACAAAGGTACTTCATAAGACCAAAACACCCTTTGGGATAATTTCAGCTAGTTATGCACCAACTCATATTTGACATGCCTCCAGTTGCTAGGCAATGCACTGATCATCATTTGATCTTTGACAATGGAATATTATTTCAGGGATTATATTTGTCCCACTGCTTTATTGTTTGAGCACTTGTGTTTACTCAAAGGTATTTTATGCATATGTAGGTCATTCCAACTAAAAAAAAAGTTAAAGGCCATCACAAGGAGAGTTGGTCAACCAGTTTGGTCCAAACAAGACTGACTACCCATGGGTGGCCAATTAAGAACAAAACAGAAACAATGTTGGTGTAGGGAAAGTGACATTTGCAATAAAGTTAGTAACCGCTATAAATAATGCAGCGTCTGGCAGATTGCTATGTCGGTTTCATTTTCTCGAAGGAATTAAAGATCCCTTTTAAGGATATGTACAAAAAAAGTTTATCTGTTTATATACTGTAAAGCACAATAAGTTGTTGCTTCTCCTTTAATGTGTTTTTAAGCTTAAAGCCATCAGTTTACATTACCAGCTTAACCAATGGTAACAGTCACAGAATGTAATTTATTATGTCTCTGTAGTACTGGCTCATATATTTCATTTTGGATTAACATTTCATATCAAAGGGCCAGTATACCTTGTTGAACGTACTTCTTGAGTTAAACAGGAAAACGAATGCTGCTCCATGTTTGGTCCATTTGTAGCTCAAACATGACAAGAAATCAGTACCATCAGTACCCAACCACACCCACATTGGTTCAAAAACACTTGGGATGTGCTGGAATACAATCATTTTTTTAATTTCCAGTGCACCAATCCCCTTAAGGGGATGGGACAGGGGCAATGAACGGCAGTGGGCCTAGCAGCGCCCACTATGTAAATCCGGCCCTGGGAACAGGGTCGGAATGGGCCCGCGGGACACCGGGAAAAAACCCTGTGGGTCCCAGGCTCTTGTGGGCCCCTCCGACCCAGTTCCGCACCCTGCCTTCTTTTTTCCGTGACACAGTGCGCTTGTATGCATATGTGCACTCACTCATACGCTCATGCGCTCATTTGCACGCACATTTGCGCATGCCTGCTTACTCATACGTGTTGGCCAGGCAGAGCAGCAGGGGGGCAGCGGAGGGGCAGTCCGACCCTGATTGAGAAAATTGCACATTCTATATCAATTCAAAACATTTATCAAATTTGCATTATTCCTAAGGCCGGATTTTCAGCCTCAGGGACCTAGAGCCCGCCCCCGCTTGTGCGCACCCCACAGGTGCACGCTAGCAGAGATGATAGCACTGGAGACCTCTGAGTTCCCAATGCAGTTTTAGGATGCCACACCGCCACTAAGATTTCACCGCCCTAGGCCCGGGCCTTTATGGCCTCGCCAGAAATCCGGGCCTGATTATTCCTATACAGAAAGTGAAAGGGGCAATTTCTAAATTATTCTATACAAACTCAAAAATTCATTCAGGTCCGGACTGAGAATTAAAATAGACCCTGGCATTTCAGGTACCCAGAGGCCCAATCAGCCCACACAGAGACCCACCCAGCCCCCACCAGCCCATTAAATACTGACTTTCTATGGCATCTTATAGCAGCCCATTTGGCATTTGCCAGAACCCACAGATTGCCAGTCCGGGCCTCCATTCATTGTATAAACTTAAAAATATTTCAAGATGTTGCTTTCCTTTGAATCACTGAACTAATATTTAGTTGTATAACCAGTGTTGCTGAGAACTGCTGCACATCTGTGTAGAACGGAGTCAACCAACTTCTGGCACTTGTTACATTCCACAATTCTTCCACTTTTTTTGGTGTTGCCTCAGGAACAACATTTTTGTCTGCCCCACAAATTTTTATATTGAAATAAGGGATTGGGCTGGTCACTCCATTACATGGTCTGGAACCAATATATTGCTCGTTTACTGGTGTGTTTGGGGTTGTTGAAACATTCAATTCAAGGGCATTTCCTCTTCGGCATAAGGCAACATGACCTCTTCAAGTATTTTGATGTATTGAAACTGATCCATGATCCCTGGTATGTGATAAATAGGCCCAACATCCTAGTATGAGAAACATCCCCATATCATGATGCTTGTGGCACCATGTTTCACTGTCTTCACAATGTACTGTGGCTTGAATTCAGTGTTTGGGGGTCATTTGACAAAAGTATGCAGCCCCTAGACCCAAAAATAACAAAGTCAGTCCACAAAATGGTGCGCCATTTCTCTTTAGGGCCAGTCAATGTGTTCTTTGGCAAACTGTAACCTCTTCAGAATGTCTTTTTTTCAACAATGGGACTTTGCTGAGGCTTCTTGCAGATAGCTTGGCTTCACATAGACGTCTTCTCATTGTAACAGTACTCACAGGTAACTTTAGATCTTCTTTGATCTTCCTGGAGATGATCATTCGCTTTGCCATTTTGGCTATTCTTCTATCCATTTGAATGGTAGTTTTCCATTTTCTTCCATGTCTTAAGTTTTGCTTGCCATTTTAAAGTATTTGAGATCTTTTAGCTGAGCAGCCTATAATTTTCTGCACTTCTTTATATGTTTTCCCCTCTTCAATCAACTTTTTAATCAAACTACTCTGTTCTTCTGAACAATGTCTGGAACGACCCATTTTACTCAGATATTCAGAGAGAAATGCACTATAACCAGCATGCACAACATTTGCTGCCTTCCTTCCTTAATAAAGGCCGTAATTAACACCTGTTTTTTTCACAGAATGAATGACCTCACTAATTTAACACCACACTGCTATTATTTGAAACAAGTATTATTATTTTGAACAAGCCTCAATTAATGATTCAATTACAAAGAATCGGCAGCAAACATTTTGTGACTTTTGGCTCTGTTGGTTTTCTATTACTCTACTACACCTACTAGTAAATTATTTAGAAATTATGTAGAAATATAATTCCTACCAAAACAGTGATTGATCAGGTTAGTGATGTCAGACTGCTATTATTCTGAACTTAACTGTACATCAAATTACTTCTCTCTTATTTGTAAGAAGAAAAAAAAAACCTTTCCTTAATCAACCATTTTGTAAAATTGCAAATTCCAAACTCAGAAATAATTGGTGTTGATTTTAATAGTGTAGAAAACTACAGAAAGCAACTCTATATACCCCGTTCTTTCAAGCTACACAATCCGATATAAGTAAAATTCTCCATAAATATGACCTCTATAACCTTTGACAATTCTTACTCTGCTACAACTTTTTCCCCTAATAACTATATATATACTAACTCCTATACAGGAGGTTAAATGGTTCCATTTCATGGTCCAGCCATGTCCACATCACAGCACCTGATAAATTGAACTCCCAATAAATTAATTACAAACAGAATATCTTCTGATGAATAACACAACTAACTGATATTAGCATTAATTCCCTCAGGTGTGCCAATAAATCAGTAATCAGAAGTGAGCTCATAAAAATAGGTACATATCTCGAGAAACAAGCTGGACAGGTAAAATAAAGTGCATTGCACTTGCATTAGTGCCCTACTGTGTATTACTGATACAGCAAAAAAGGGAATGTTGTATTGTATAATAATAATTTATTAATTGGGGGTGCAGTGAGGGTGGTACCACAAAATTCATACAGGAAAAGACCAGAATTCCTCTGCACACACCCAATAAAAATAAATTGAATACATTAAGTCACCTTAAGAAATAATTCCAAATGAATTTCTATTGTGTATTTTAAGTAAACTAAACATCACTTACACCATATAAATTATTAAACTATTGATTCCTTCAGTCTTTAAAATACACATACACATCACTCAGACAGCAGCCATTTTGTGAACACTGTTATTAATACAGGCTTTGCATCATCCAAAACTCTTGTTTATGTCCCAGAGTGGGGCACCTGATGCCCAGGCACTGGCTACAGAATTAGACAGTGTAAAGAGAGAGAGGGAATGAGAGAAATGGAGTGACATCTAGGAAGTACAGAATGGAAAGTGAAAGTAATTGGCTGTTGGCATTGAGGTGGGGCAGACAATATATGATTGACAGCTGAGATTGTTAAATACCTTCTATAACAGGTATGGATGTTTTCATGTTTAATGTGAATAGAGCTTTTTATGTCTGGGTGACAGGTCCCCTTTAAGGCATTTTGTGCATTAAGCTACTTAAAAACCCCCCCCCCCCCTTTACACAAAACAGGGATTCTCGGTCCATATATTGCAATATATTTAAGCTGGCCAACTACCTAAAGTCACAAGGACTACGTTTTACTTGCTACTTGCTCCTTTTATTGGCCACCACTGGGATCACCTGACTATAGCTGGAAAGGGTGGGAGCTACAACATGGAGCTGGTCACTGCTCTTGTATAAACTATAACAAACAAGGGAAAGTTGTGCTCACCACTTAATGGTTTTAAAACAACTTTCCTCCACCCAGTTTATTTAGTATAACCTACATTGTATAGTTGCTTCATAGAAGAGAATAACCACTAAAACTACTGGTGATAAAGACGAGCAAGACTGTGAGAAATATACTTTTCATATTTCAGGAAAAAAGGATCAAAAAATGTTTTCCCTTGTGCACCAATCAATCAATCTACAAGATACTTCCATATCTTTTAGACTCTGTCTCTGCCGGTTCATGTTTTATTCCATGATAATAGGTTTTGACTAGAAAAGGAGCATGTGCAACCTACAAGGATATTAAAAAGCTTCAATCCTATTCAGGCTTTAACTAGAAGGCTCCCAGGGGACCAGCAATTTACCATTGTTTGCATTTTCACTTTCATCTTACAGTCTGCAACTACAACCTGGTAGAGGTTTCTATAGTTAATTCTTTTGTCAAAAATGCAATGTGGTTGTTTTAAAATGGTCTGTAATATTTTATATAGAAACAGAATGCTGGATTTATATGGCAGGCTGCATTTCCTATTACATAGAATTGGTCTGTATAAAAGCTTTTTATTCTGCACACACATACACACTATAAAATTTTACCAGTATGGTGTCAATTATTTTTTTAATGTAATTTTTAATAGAAGTAATTATACAGATATATTTAGAAAGCTAGGGGATGTTTTTGTTTCAGATATATTTTATAGTAATGGGCAAATAAAATCACCTGGCGTGAATTTGCGGCAAATTTTCGCAATGCGTCAGTGGCGAATAAATTCGCTCGCGTCAAAATCGAACGTACGTCAACATTATTTCTGCAAAGATTACACTATTGCTTTTGCAAGGGACACAATGAACCAAACAGAAAACAGATTCATTTAATTGTCTTCAAGCGGGTGAGTTATCATTTTGGTTCATTCCCACTGAATATTCAATCTACATTTTTTCCTTTTGCTTCTCATTTTTTATACCATGACAGGGAGAATTCAGAATTGAACATCTAAGCTGTCTGCCAACAGTGATAAGGTCCTGCAGGGGGATTTCAGCTTCATGTCAGCCTGATTTTATAGTAAATTGAATTTTGTCTCTGAAACATTTGACCATTATATCTAGCTTCTGTAAATAGAATATTTATTGCCAGCAACGATTCTATTGCGTAAAAGAATGTTTTTCATCCTGTGGATATATAGAGAGACATGGATGACATTTATGAACTAAGGTTCGTTGGTCTTGGACAGAGAGTTGGCTAATGGATCCTTTACAAAAAGAATAAAAATAATGTAGAAGTGGGCATTGAAAGAAATACCTATGTCTCAACCAACAACACAAAATGTTTTAGAGCAGAAGAGATGCAGGATAGATGATGTCTCAGAATTCAGTGTACAGAGACCCACAAGCACCTCACACAATACAAGGCTTGTTCAAACTTTTGACAGGGAGGTAGTAAAGCAAAGATTCGCCTGATGGTGGGAATAAACGCAGTGCTGTGGGCATCAGTGAGTATCCTTCTATAATGAAACTGGCAGTGTGACAATGGGGTAGATTCACTAAAGGGCAGAGTGGCCGTTGCTATCGACAATTTGCCAGAAATCTCATCCGCTGGGATATCGCCAGTTCACTTACAGGCGTAGAGGACAATCCACTAGCGAACGAGACCATCACTATCGTTTGTCGCACCCTATCGCCACGTGACTTTTTACTTGTCACTAAGATGCAAATCTTACTGAACGTTTCCTTTTTCATCAGAGTTTACTTCTCCACCTTAGACCAGGCAAACTGATAAAACAAAGCTACATCTTCCTCAATCTTATGTCAGTGACATCATATCCTGTATGCCGGAAATGCATTAAAGTTGTATAAAACGCTGGTGACTTTTTCTTTTTTAATGTGGGATTGCCTTCAAAAGTCCTAACTATTAAAGATTTTTGCGTGAATTTTATTTTCCATACATTTGAAGGGCATGCCACATTTGTTTTATAGTGGGCTTATGTGTAGGGCATACGATCATCTCTTCTGTCTTTATTATGGTTCCTTTGACATTTGTAATAAAAAGTAGTCACTTCAAGCATTTGCACCAACATCTCTAATAAAGACGTCCATGTGACTTTAATGTACCCGCCCTATTCAAATTGACCTAAGCGTAAGAGTACTAACAAAGTTTCGCTAGGCATAAATGAACGCTAGCGAAATTTCATTATGAAATTCTCACAATGCCGAAGTAACACTAGCAAAATTTCGCCAGCGTTCGGCTGCTGAGACGTAACTTCACATTTTAATGAATTAGCATAGTGGTAAGCGCCTGACAAAGTGGCACAAAGTGCTGCAAATCACTTGTGCAAATTCGCCCCAATGAATTTGCCTTTGAGGTTCAACATTATGCAATTGGCAATTAACAATGTGAATGGCACTTAATACCTTAATAAAATAAGGTGAATTTCGGGTATAAAAGTGCCTGTTCACATGACCAAGTACTGATAAGATGATAAGCAATTACAGTCTGCAGAAACAATGCCCTGTAAAATATTGTGTTATACAAGGTAAGAGTTCATGGGAGGACAGAATTCTGCTCCATTATATTTGTTTGGATTCATTAAGCAACATATATAATATGCAGTGCAGTTTTGGTCTCTGATACACAAAATACACTATGGAGCAAGAGAAAGACAAGATGGAGAAGAGACACTTAAAAGAGAACTTAAGCTTAACTAAATAAGTAAGCTATAAATGTTTTACATTATGTTCTTTACCAAGTCAAGGCAAGCACAGCCATTTATCAGGGAAGATATGTGCCGCCAAATATGCCTCAGTAGCTCCCCATTTCTATTTTTGCTGATTTACTGAACACACTCTGTCAGTTACTGAGCTTAGGGATGACTTAAAAGATACAGTACACACAGAATATAAATGTCACAATATAAAGCTGATTAGTAAGTAATACAGATAATTACTACATGTCAGCACAGAAACCAGTGCAATTAGCATCAGAATTTCATAATCAGCCTTATAGCATCAGCTTATATTACAGGCAAACATTTTCTGCTTAATAATTTGCGACAACCCATAAGATCAGCTTCTCAACAAGATGGTGACCCCCTGTGACAAGTTTGAAGTCCTGGATCATTGCTACTATTGAAACACTGAAACTATAGGTTGGTGCAATAAGTTCAGTATATAAAATATGTAATTTTTAGCCATATTCATTATTAGGTTTTAGTTCTCCTTTAAGGCAATATCAGAGATATATATATATATATATATATATATATATATATATATATATATATATATATATATATATATATATAAATATATAAGAGAACTATAACATTTATTCTCGAGAAAGCCTAATGATCTAAGTCTTCCCAGAGAACCTGAAAGAGTCCCTTGAAAGTACTGACCCATTTTTCTGCATTCAGCCAGTGTTTAGGATGTTTTACCTATTTGTATACACTGCAGTGAATAAAATGTCTTTTTTTTAACCTGTCAGCTTTCAACAATGTCTCATATGCGAGAAGCTGTATAAATAACAAGTAATGTTTTACAGTCATGGCAGTCATGGCAAGACTTCTCCTGAAAATGGGTCTCCTGATAGCTGCCGAGGTCTGAGCAAAAAGGTACCTGCCCATGAGTATTCAAAGGCTGTGCCTGGATTTTGTAGGTAACTCTTTCACTTGATGCTATGAATTTCCCCTTCATTCTCCTCGAATGTAAATGAGAATGTCTTGGAAAACATGCACTGCTGAGTAAGGTGTGAAAACTATGTCCATATTGTCCATATTATGAGAGCTTCAATCAGTTGCCCAAATTACTATAAATCAAGGTAGAAAGCAGTGCCACATTTAATACTTGACACCTAAAAATAGATATATTTAACAAAGCAGCACTGGCATCAGTATTATAACTGCCCTCCATAAAGGTGAATGGTGATCAATGCATTGCCTGCTATAAAGCCTAATCCTTCAAGTTATAATAGGAGAGACTGGAAAATCACATTGATAGCCTTTGGCTTAATTTACCTTTTCAACTCCACCTTGCAGCTGTTTAAGTCCACTAGCAAATAGTTCTTTTCTATTTTAAACACATTTACTACAAGTCATCCTTATCATCTTTACATCAATCCCAATATTTGCAAGCTGCTTTCCAGATTAGATTCAGAAAGTTGTTCAACAGATGCTTTATTTCAAATGCATAATATGCCACAGTTCAAAAGTTTAATTACAAATAAGGCATCTGATTGCAAACATGGGAGCATAATTGTTCTCTTGTATTATGATTGCGTGAATCCAATGCCAGACCTGTTCACTAATCCTTTTCGAAATCATTTCTCCATTTTCAAACCTCTTGCCTGTTTTGTTCTATTTTGCTGGCGAGATAGCTCTTTATTTACAGATTGTTCTTCCAGCGATATTATCTGCTGGAGGAGTCAGAGGATGGGAGAAAAAAGAAGGCACATTCATTCAGAGACATAATGGAACTGCTCACAAGCTATAACAATCCTAGCAGGTATGGTTTCTTTTCTTAGAAAAAGGTCACATTGCCATGACCTTATGACATGATTATATATTAAAGGGCAATACACACCTATCCTTTACACAGCTAAATAAACGAAACCTATAATGAAAATGTAATCTTTCCATTATTTTTATTAAAAGGTTTGTTTTTAATTCATTGGAAAATGCTTTGTTTTAGTAAATGGAAGAAACAAGAGCAATTTGAGATTTATACTGTGTCCTGATATTTAGGATGTGACTTTGGGGTGAGTACTTTCTTTTTCATCTGGATCTCCCTGCAGCTATATCAGTTGGTTTTGCATTTTTTATCCTTTCAGTGTCCCATTTTCTCTTTTCCCAGTATGTTATCTCCCCCTATACTGTGTCCCACTCTCTAACCACATGTATTTCAAGAGAATTACGCCTGTGCTGAACTAAGAAGTGAACTGGACTGTTTTACTGTATTTAAAGAAATACACCCACTACTGCCCTGGAAACTCTGCTGGTGTCATTTAACCCTGTGGCCACAAATGAACATGTTCTAGAATTCTAGAATGTTTATTCTACTGAAAACACTGTGATAAAGTGGCCCGAAATAAACAGCTCAATTAATCTGTTCCCCCTGCCATTTACTTGCATTGCAACACATTAGAAGCCACCATGGAGTTCCTTGGCTATAGAACAGTACAAGGACACAGGCTAAGTGCTACTATCAAGGTCATGATGGAGCTTTAAGGTCACCACTAATAGCCTTTCAAGTCTTAAAAGGGGTAATTATACTTTATAATCAACACTAAAGTGAAGCAATGTTAGTGTCTCTTTCAGATACTCTGGGAGAAAATACAAGAATCAGTAAGATTCCGAATCCTTATTCCCACAGAGATCCTACTTACCAAGAAGTTTACAATAGTGGCCATCCATTAAAATGTACTTGTTTCTGTTTTTGTAGGGTGGACCTGCGACATTGCAACACTTGTGGGAGCTCTGTGGATAAAACACAGTCCTGGGAACCAGATCATTTTTTTTTTTGTGCTGTTCAAACTGCAGCCTGGTATATACTTGAGTGACCTAAAAACAACTGGGCAATAAATGTAAGTTGCAGAAAAGCTTGTGGAAAAAGTTGTGGAAAAACACACTATAAGAATGTATGTTTGGTGCACAGGAAAATTCTCCAAAAGTAGATTATTAGTGAATAACCCTCTCCCTGAAATTAAATTACCATAAAAAGGTACAAGATAAAAAGATGATTGTTTTTATGCAGGTCATCCTTTATAATTTACATCACTAAACACTGATTATATCGTGAATAAAGTACCCCATATTGTAAAATATAAGGATATTATAAGTTACTGAGGAGTTCCATGACCATATAAAATCATGAGGGCGAAGGCCAAGTGTTTTTATACAGGTCATGGAACTCCGAGGTAACTTCTAATATCCTCATATTTTCCAACAAGGGGTACTTTATTTATTATAATACACAAGTTTCAGTGAGTCATGTGACAAAAATGACATCAGAACTCACCGTTTATAACTGATGACATCACTAGTCACTGTTTATAATGGTATATTTTATAAGATATTCATGGCTTTTGTGTATTATAAGGATATATTTTACAGGATATTGAATGCTCTTTTGCATTAAATATGAAATAATTAGGGATGTCGCGGACTGTTCGCCCGCGAACATCGGCTGTTCGCGTCCCCCAAATGTTCGCGTAAGTCGCGCGACGTTCGCCAATTTGGGTTCGCCTTAGCTGGCGCTTATTTTTGACCTCTCACCCCAGACCAGCAGATACATGGCAGCCAATCAGGAAGCTCTCCCTCCTGGACCACCCCCACACCCCCTGGACCACTCCCCTTCCATATATAAACTGAAGCCCTGCAGCGTTTTTTCATTCTGCCTGTGTGTGCTTGGAAGAGCTAGTGTAGGGAGAGAGCTGTTTAGTGATTTGAGGGACAGTTGATAGTAACTTTGCTGGCTAGTAATCTACTTGATACTGCTCTGTATTGTAGGGACAGAACTCTGCAGGGATTTGAGGGACATTTTAGGTTAGGTAGCTTTGCTGGCTAGTAATCTACCTTCTACTGCAGTGCTCTGTATGTAGCTGCTGTGGGCAGCTGTCCTGCTGCTGATCTCTCATCTGCTGACTGCTGCCTGTAACCCAATAGTCCTTGTAAGAACTGCTTTTATTTTCTTTTTTGTTTTTTTTACTTTGCTACTGTAAGAGCCCAGTGCTATTAGTCTAGCTGTGTTGGGGAGTGGGACTGGTGTGCTGCTCCTCCTAGTAGTTCACCACCACCAGCACCAACCAGAGTCAAAATTGTTACAAAGTATCTTATTTGCACCTGTTAGCTGTTCTGAGCTCTCTGCCAAAAGCTAATTAAGTTAGAAACTGTTTTTTTTCTGGCTGTTCAGTTCAGAGAAAAGAGGGACTGGTGTGCTGCTCCTCCTAGTAGTTCACCACTACCAGCACCAACCAGAGTCAAAATTGTTACAAAGTATCTTATTTGCACCTGTTAGCTGTTCTGAGCTCTCTGCCAAAAGCTAATTAAGTTAGAAACTGTTTTTTTTCTGGCTGTTCAGTGCAGAGAAAAGAGGGACTTTCCAGTACAAAAGAGGGACAGGGGGTTGAGTGGTCAAAAGAGGGACAGTTGGGAGGTATGCAAGTGCCACCTAGCTGTGTGAGCTTTTTCACATTCTGTCTAAATAACAATAATAATTCCGTGTCCGTAAACATCACCTGAGTGATGTTTTTACAGCAGCAATAATATATTCCGTATCCACTACTGTATACGTTGCCCTTGCAGGCATTGTTTGCCCAGTCTTTAACCAAGTGCCGTTCGCTACATCCCTAGAAATAATATATACTCATTTAAAATATAAGGATATTATAAATCACCAAGGAGTGAAAGGAAATATTTTTGCATAAAACAGCCCATATATAAATAACAGTGTGTGCCGTGTGTCCCCTAACCAAGTCAATATGGTAGGATTCTTTAATACTCATACACTTATGATATACATAATCTGGTGTGTCTGTTAATATTCACTGCTTTCCTTTAAAATTAACTCTATGGAGATGGCCTTCCCAGAATTTGGAGCTCCCTGGATATCAAGTTTCCAGATAAGGGATCCCTTGCCTATAGTTAAAACTGAGGAATGTCTGCTTGCTATAGGACTACACATTTCCAGCTTTTACAAGAATGTATTAGTATAATTTAAGTGACCTGGAAAAAAAACTTCCTGACTCTAATTAACTGTAATAAAACTGGCATCTTGTCTGCCCCAGCTCCCCTATTACTTATAATTGTATCAACCAACAACACCTTTTCAGTTATGTCCCTGTGATGACTGTAAGGGGCAGATTTATCAAGGGTCAAAGTGAATTCGAGGGAATTTTCTAAGTAAAAAAATTCGAAGTCATTTTTTGTATACTTCGACCATCGAATAGGATACTACGACTCTGACTTCGAATTCGATTCGAAGTAAAATAGTTTGAATATTCGACCATTCGATAATCGAAGTACTTCGCCATATTAAACCTGCCGAAGTGCTATGTTAGCCTATGGGGACCTTCTAGAACAGTTTTCTAAGTTTGAAAATTGTTCGATCAACCTGTGAAATCCTTCAATCGTTTGATATGAACGATTTTGCTTTGACCGCAAAACGGTCAAATTCGGTAAAAAAAACTTTGACTTCGATATTAGAAGTCGAAGTATTCCAATTCGATGGTTGAATTTAGAAGTATTTTTACCTTCGAAATTCGACCCTTGATAAACCTGCCCCTAAGGGTGGGACTTGGAAGGAAATAAATCTGTAAGGGTTTCATGTAAAACAATACGTGGGACAGGAAACAACACAAAAGGATATACAGGTATAGGTCCCATTATCCAGAAACCCATTATCCAGAAAGCTCTGAACCAAAACAATCCTATTGGGTGTATTTCATGTTTAAGGGGCAGATTAACTAAGGTTTGAAGGTAAATTCAAATTCAAATTTTCGTAAAAAAAAAATTCTGTCAAAATTTGAATTCAAATGTGAGATTTATCACACCTTGACCCTGGAAACAGTTCTCATTCGACTCCACCTAAAACCAGCCGAGTTCACGTAGAATTCAATGGCAGAGGTCCCTTGAACTATTAGATGACTATAGTCATTTGAAAATGATTTTTTTTTCTGGAGATAAACTCAATTTGTTTCTAGTTTTCGGGTCGGGACTATTCGATCATGTTTTAGACGTTTGAATCTTTTCATAAATAACATACCATTCGAATTGTGAATAAAATCGAATTTATTCGAGTTTAAAAAAATTCCCATTGCTCTAAAATTCGACCTTTGATAAATAACCCCCTAAATGATTTTGTAGTAGTATAGAGATCTGGAAAACCTAAGATCCCAAGCAATCTGGATAGCAGGTCCCATACCTGTATATCATATGTGAATTTTATAAAGCTATTTTCATTACTGCTTTAAGAGATGAATTATAGATGATGAACTGAGCACTAGGCAAGGTAGTCGAGACCCCAGCCGACCACCCTTTCTGTTGATATCTTGTTGATTCTCCCCAGTACAGCAGAATAAATCTAGAAAACTGATTAAATCTCATTGTATTATTTTATTATGACTGAATCACTCAATAGGGCCCTAGCTAGGAGCCAAGGAAACTGGGCCTGGGTATAATAATGCGACAGTAAAAAAACTCTTACAATAACAATAAGGGTGTGCAGATAAAATTCAAGCAGTGATTAATATCAGTGTTTGTTGTAGTGCTGAGTAAGCTCCATGTCACCAACAGAATATGAGGGAGGTGACATCTGTAATGAAATCACTGGTGCAGGCATAAGATTATGAATTTAACAGAAGAGTTTGAATATAGAATACATTTAACTACCCCTGTCTTTACAAAAAAAGTAATTGCTCTCTCAGATTCTACAGGATTCTTTTATTAAAAGTTTCCATACAAAAGCTGCAAAGAAATTGATCATTTATCGTTCTTTAGCTTTACTACTAACATCCATTTCTATTTAAACAAATGTGCTCCTATCTTATAAGTAAAACTGTATCAGCAATATCACTTCATTTGGAGATGGAGTATTGCAAGTAATGCAAATCCCCGGGACATTCTCATTAACTGTACATAATTTCATGCATGAATGCACTAAGCAGCAATTCTGCCATAAACGTTATAATTAATTATTTGTAAACAGGTAAGTTATGCATGAAGATCTTTCCTAATGACACCATGTTTCCTTATAATAATGTATCCTGGTGGCTAATATTAATTCCAACAAGCAGTAAACATATTAATGCAGAAGGAAAGGATGAGATGGCCGGATGAGTTGATTTACAGAACAGCCATTCCAAGGAGCTTTGACACCCAATACAAAAATGTCAGCTTTTGCTCCTTTCCCCACTTGGGCACATGCAGATGAATCCCTGGGGTTCAGTGCATGTGGGATACCAGAGGAGCAGTTTTTAATACATTGTTATGGCAGTTTTTTTATGTTTTTTATGTGTGACCATGTTATTGTTAAAGGAGAACTAACCCTTAAAAACAAATATGCGTAGAAATGGCATATTTTATTTTCTAAACTTATTGCCTCAGCTTAAAGTTTCAGAATCTCTATAAAATTAATGATTCAGGCCTTCAAATCTGTGCACAGGGGGTCACCATCTTGGATGTTGTGTGTACAACAAGACAATGATCCTAAACATACCTTAAAATGGGGGTCCCCTACTTTTTTTTTTACCCATGAGCCACATTCAGATGTATAAACAGTTGGGCAGCAACACAAGCATGAAAAATGTTCTTGGGTGTTGTAAAATAAGTGCTGTGATTGGCTACTATCCCCTATGTGGACTGGCAGCCTACATGAGCCTCTGTTTGGCAGTACACCTGGTTTTCATGCTTCCAACACTTGCCTGAGCCTCCAAGCCAGAAATTCAAAAATAAGCTCCTGCTTTGTGGCCACTGTCAGCAACATCCATGGGGTGGTGAGCAACATGTTGCTGTAGAGCCACTGGTTGAGGATTACTGCCTTAAAACTAACCATGAGTACAAAGTTAAAAATTGAAGGGTTTGAAGTGGCCCACATAGTCCCATGATTTAGGCATCATTGAAAATCTGTGGGTAGATCGTGATAATGCAAGATTTCCCAAGAAAATTGCAGAATTAGAAGTGGTATGCAAAGAAAGGTGGACAAAAATCCCTACAACAAGAATTGAAGGATAGAAGCTTTGATCTGTGTCAAAGGAGGTGTTATTAAATACTGACATACTAGGATGTCCAAACATTGCCACTTGCCACAATTAAGATTTTCTTTGTTCTTTTTTGTAAAATAAAATGTAATTGTGCATTAACATTTGCAGCTGGTGTTTCTTGATTTAACATAAAGATTTTTATTAACAGTTTGTCAATATTTGGGAGAAGGGGTACAGAAGAAAAAAAGGGGGGGGTCACACAATAGTCAATTTACAACACTGCACAGAATTGCAACTAAACAGAGCACAGCTAAACCAAACAAATCAGATTTGCCTAACAGTACTCAAACCAAATTGATTGGCAATATGTAGAAATTCATCCAAAGTATATCGCTTTAAACTTCACAATCAGATGTTGTTTCTTAACATACTGATCCCTGCAGCTATTACTACTTTTCTCTTATAAAATGAACTAAATATGTAATTTGGCCAGGGGCCACTTTTGCTTTCAATTTAAAGGAACAGTAACACCAAAAAATGGAAGGGTTTTAAATGAATGACAATATAATGTAGTGTTGCCCTGCACTGGTAAAACTGGTGTGTTTGCTTTAGAAACACATTTATAGTTCATTTTCACAACTGCTGTGCAACCATAGGGACAGCCATTCAAGCACAGGATACACAGTAGATAACAGATAAGTTCTGAAGAATCCAATTGTATACTACAGAGCTTATCTGTTATCTGCTGTGTATCCTGTGCCCTCCTTTTTCAACTTTGAATGGCTGTCCATATGGCTACACAGCAGCTTGTTTATATAAAATATCGTAGAGTTTCTAAAGAAAAAACACCAGCTGTGCCAGTGCAGCAGAAAAGTATGTTACATTATGATTACTTTAAAACACTTTACATTTTTGGTGTTACTGTTCCTTTAATATGCACTAAACATGCATATAAGTTCCTGAGCCGCAAGTATTATGTCAAAAAGTAATAAATGGCCAGAAGATTTGTATAGATGTGATATAGCTGCAGTGCTGCCCAACACTGATACAATGTAGCCAGTCCTAATTATTACCACCAGTATTGTCTTTTTTCAGCACAGTTAATGCTTGATGAGTTTTCTTTTCCTCCCACCAACCCAGGATAATATGATCCATTTAGGTGACAGGCAATATATCCTGCAGTTTTCATGAGCGAATGACTTGGCTGACACAAGCTAATAGTGTCTGCACAGGCGTGTAAGAGAAGAAACAGGTTAATTGTAGCTATATGTTAGAGACCACATCATATTAATGAAAAGGAACAAGGTTAGATATAAAAAAGAAGCTGCTGAGTTGGATCAAGTTTAATCACAGGGAAATTAATTACCCAGAAATGAACTGGTTTAATGAAACTCCCAAAGATCAAAGAGCAGGAAGATTTCTTGTGTCAAGTACAAAATCTTTAAAAGAAAAGTTACTCTTATGGTTTAGGAAATCTTGCACAAGGTATGGCTTGTGTCAAATGACGGTGGAAGGAAAAACTGGCAAATAGAGATTATACATTGCAGCAGTCTAAGTTAATAAAAGAGAGGCCAAATCTAACAAAGTACTTTTCAGCAAAATAATGCTGATATGATACCTTCCTGGGTAAAAAAAAACATAATAAAGATTAAAATTATTTTAAAAAGTAGCAAATGTACAAGTCTGACAGAAAGAGAAAAGTAGAGGCAAACATTAAAATTATATAAATAAAACTCCCACAATCAACCCCCCACATTGTTTAATTTAAAGATATTTGAGTATTACAAGTCTAAGGCATGCAAATGATGCCAGTATGATTGTTACAGTGATAATGAGTGATAATACTTTGTTAGAATCCAACTTGTGTAAGGTGATCCCTAATAACATGAGCAATCAGTTGGACGTTACACATAAAACTTGAAGGTGGCCATATATGGGCAAATATGGGCCAGAATTTGTAGTTGGCCATAGCTGTAGGTTATGTAGTTGGCATCTAAAATGCTTTACACTGCAATTTAAAGAGACACAGTTTATTTGGGAAGGCCTTATCCTAATGTTCTTTAATATACTGTGTGCAAAAGATAGCCTTTTGTCTCGATGTATGATTGGTGAGCATGCTTTTCCATTTTCACACAGTACTACATAGTTATTTCATAAACCACGTTATAATTGTCTTTTCTAGAAATGTAGTATACATCACCAGAGGGTTCTGTATGAGGTTCCCTTTTATGTATGACTTTAAAGTAAGCATTGATTGCAAAGTCCCAGTTTTTGTTGTAAGCTAGATCGATTACTTTTGGATACATTGATACACTGGTTATCTATGTAACATAAGATTAAAAGTAGATAAAAGATTATACATTTGGACTTATAGCATATATGCAACATACATCTTTAAAGAGACATACAACTTACCAAAAATCATCCCTTGTCTCTCCAATGAAAGTCTCCAATCATCCCTACATCAATCAGCTGATTGTGATTACCTTGTTGTTATTTGTTTGCCAACATTACATTGTAATCAATCATCAGAAGTGTCACTATAGAGCTAGAGATATATTTCCTCTCCTCCAGTGATGATCACATGAAAAAAGAACAGAGGTTTTAGTGAAGTTTTTGCATTAAACGTGTTTCTGAAAGATGTACAGCCCTGATGTTGCTAAACTACAGCCCCCAGCATCAAAGTATTTTTGAGCATGCTTAGGAGTAACAATTAGATGAAGATTTATGCCCCTTTACTTTTTTCTCATGAGCTCTATGCCAGGAGTATATGATAAGCAGCCTAACCAGGTTGGCACCTTTTGAAGTAGAGGAGTGCTGGGCCAGGTAAGAAGGGTACAAAGTCAGAAACTAGAATCAGTGGGGCAAAGGCGCCCCCTCTCCACCAGTGATTCTAACTTTAATTTTCCTTTAACAGGTACATTTATAAATCTGTGTAAATTAATTTATGCCTGAAAAAAAAAGAGTATAAACTGGTGTAAAATATATGACCTAGTTTTCAAGTTGTATGTGTCCTACCTATTGAATCACAGAGGATGTACCTGATAGGAGCACAAAAAATTATGCTGGTGTGTGCCTAGTATTAAACAGGAATTTAGCAGAAAGGAGTAGAAAGCATTACAATAATAAATATATTGAATCTGTTACAAAGAAGAAAAGGCAATACATAATAGTGTATCAGTGAAACAGTAGCAGGAGGGGGGGGGTCAATCTAAGAAACTTTTCAATTGATTTCAATTTTTTATAGATTTGTAATTCTAAGCAACTTTTTAATTGGCTTTCATTTTTTCTTTTTTATTGCTTTTGAATTATTTGCCTTCTTCTTCTGACTCTTTCCAGTTTTCAAATGGGGGTCACAGACCTCATATAAAAAACATATGCTCTGTAAGGCTACAAATGTATTGTTATTGCTTTTTATTACTCATCGATTCATTCTGGTCTTCTTCTAGTCATATTCCAGTCTCTTATTCAAATCAGAGCATAGTTGCTAGTAGCCCCCTACCTTCTTTTCTGCTGATTCACTGCACATGCTCTGTGCTCCTGTCAGTTACTGAGCAAAGAGAATGATGCACAAGATACTGAATATAAAGAATATACATGTCAAAATATAAGGCAGAGACCAATTAGTAAATACTTATTGGTACATGGCAGCTAAGAAACCAGCACGATTAGCATCATAATTAATAATCAGCTCTGTAGCATCACCTTATATGACAGACAAACCTCATTTTCTGCTTAATGATTTGCAAAGACTCCTAAGCTTAGCTGCTCAACAGCTGCTTAAAGCCCACTGTGCATCTGTGTGTGTCAAGGCACTCCTAACAATATCCAAGATGGGAAACTCCTGAGACAACTTTGATCCTGAACCATTACTACTATAGAGATGCTAATTTTTTCGGCTGGTTCAATGAGTTCAATATATAAAATATTGCATTTCTAGCTATATTCATTTTTAGGGTTAAATTATCCCTAGAAAATTATGTAAACATTAAATAACCCCAATAGGCTGGTTCTGCGTCTAATAAGGATTAATCATATCTTAGTTTGGATCACGTACAAGGTACAGTTTTATTAATACAGAGAAAAAGGTAATCTATTTGGATAAAAATGAAGTCCATGGGAGATGTCCTTCTGTAAATCAGAGCTTTCTGGATAATGGGTTTGAAGATAACAGATGCCATACCTATATGTAGATATCAAAATTAAAAAACAAATGGATGAAATAAGGATTAACTATATCTTAGCTGGGATGAAGTACAAGGTACTGTTTTATTACTACAGAGAAAAAGTTTTCTAGGTATCGGGTTACCTGATACTTTATCCCATACCTGTAGAAGAATTAAATAGATTTATTTAGCTTAAAGGAGCTGATCCTGCCCCTCCTCGCCCAGTTTTCTTGTATTGGAGAGAGTTGAGGGGGGGTGCACTACTAGTGCAAAGACTGATCTCTATACTAGAAGAGCTGACATTCTAATTTAAATATCAGAATTTTCAGCTCTTGAAATTACCAGGAGCTATTTCCCCCTCAACTCATCTCATGGCAGCATCGCCCCTGCTTTTTACACTATGTCAATGCAATATGAAAATAAGGGACAATATACATTTTTTTTTAAAAACCCTGCTAGATTTCTGATTCCAAGATTCCAGAGTATGCGATTCAGCTGTCAACTGTATGTTTTGTGGCATAGCTGCTGTCCAAGGTGCTGAAGTCTCTGAGCTAAACCTCTCTATTTCTGACTGGAATATGGTCTAATAGGTCCGTTTTTGATCGCAGAGGTCCGTATTCGGCCAAATTCGAATGGTACAAATCGAAGGAATAGCTCATTCGATCAAATTTGATTTTTTCCCAGAAAAAACTTTGATTTTTCAAAGTCCACCAATTGACACCAAATAGGTTCTAGGAGGTCCCCCATAGGCTAAAACAGCAATTTGGCAGGTTGTAGATGGTGAATGATCGAAGTCGAATTTTTTTAAGAGACAGTTCATGACAAGTTTTGATATTCGAGTTTTCTAATTTTTTATCAAATTCGAAAACTCACCTTGACCTTTGATAAATCTGCCCTTTATAGTTCAGCCACCTACCCTGGTACTCCCAGAAGTTAATATAGATAATAATATTGATAAATAAATGCTGGTACGCACAGTGATTTTTTCATCAGAATTTATCTTTATTCAATTGACGTTATCGATCAAGGTCCCAGGTGTGGATCGAAATGGCGATTGAATAAAGATAAATTCTGAAGAAAAAATCCCTATATATATATATATATATATATATATATATATATATATATATATATATATATATACATATATATGTATATATTTTAATTTACTTTCTTTATGCAATGACTTCCCCTTTAATCCTTTTTAATTTAAGGTGGTTCTCCAATTTCTTCAACTTTACTGTAATCCAAATTCTAAACTTCTACATACACGCTGAAGTCATAAAGAAGACAACGTACTCCTGCTGCATATTAGCAATCCTGCACAATAAAGGAAATAGGCTCATTTACAAACAGAGCCCCAAATATGATTGTGTTAAAACTGATAACTTAAAATGTTACAATTATTGATGGCATTCATTAAAAAGACTTGCATTTACACAAGCTCCTTGCACTTATTTATGGCAGCACTAAGTGCCATTGGGTCGTTTGTGCTTTTTCTGTTGAATTGTGCATAAGTGAGCCTATTGATTCTGTGGAATCCTAAAGCATCCACCACACTGAATGTGACAATAGTTTCAGGGTTCCCACAGCACTGTAGCTTTTATTTGTACAATCTGTTTTATTTAGCAAATACCTGAATGTAGTGGCAGAATAGTAACGAAAATTGTGTTTTTATGGCAATATAAATGAGGTTTGAAAAACAGTTAGCTAAAAATATGTTTATCCCACAGCCCACAGTAAACTAAATTTATCTGCCTGTGTCTAAGGAGCCAAAAATAGACTGCAAGCCCTATGCCCCTACTGTATCTGTACTGACAGATGTCACATGGAAGTTTCCTTGAAATAAACAGCCCATGATCCAAGCACTATAGTAATGTAGATGTAAAACCTAGGGACTTGATCTGAATAACTAATGTAGGAATGAAGGAAGAATTAGATGAGCAGGTTGGAGGAAAGGTGCAAACATGGAGTTGGGTATGAAAGTAGTGCAGGGTAGTGGAGCAGAAAAACACTGAGAATGGAAGAGCTCAGGGCAACAAGGGAGCAAATCATGGAGATGTGAAAGGAGGAGAGTAAAGCTGGCCATAGATACAAAGATCCGATCGTACGAATCGAGGATTCGTACAATTTTTGGACCGTGTGTGGAGAGTCCCGACCTTTTTTTGTCCGGCGGAGATTGGTCGTTTGGTCTATCGGACAGGTTAAAAAATTTCTGTCGGCTGCCGATAATATCTCTGCATGTATTGCCAATCGTACGATTTTCAGTGGGAGACTGTCACTAGCTTTTGTCGGACATAACTTTCGTACAATTGCTGTCAGGGGCAGAACATCAGCTGATTTGTTCATTTGCTACTTTATTTGATTGGAATGGTTAGTGGCAGGTTGGGAGATGGGGAAGTTCGATCATTCGAGGATTTGAACGATCGGATCTTTGCAGAGGCGATCCTGGCCCCTCTGCCGCCTGAGGCAGCAGTAGTTGCTGCTGCCCCCCTCCCCCGGAAATTTGCTCTTAAAGTACCAGGAGCAGCATTTTTGCTGCCCCTGGTACCTTGTGTGGCGCTGCCGCCTGAGGCGACAGCCTCAACTTGCCTCATTGTCGAAGCACCCCTGGATTGTTGCATCTATGACCAGCTTTAAGCTTGACAAACACAAGGTGAGACATACATGTGGGTAATTTTCACCTGTCCCATAATTTGAAAATCTAGTCAGATGGCAGAGCAACAGGGACACCGCAATCTCAGAATCTACCTGTGCAGCCTAATTTCTTACTGTAATTTTTTCTGCCTTCTGAGGGACCTATCAAAGCATACTTGAATAAGCCTGTGTGCACAGCCCAGGGGTGAAGACGAAAGGTATAAAGGTTTCAGCAGCTGAGTTTACCCTGTACATGTATTATTATAGTGTTGCTATATGTAACCTCTATATGGGACATGTACCCCAGTTGTAAATGTGGCCAAACTAGTTATATTCTTACTACAGAACTCCAATATGACACTATCCTTCCTGATTTATAACAAAACAAAAGTTATCCCCATGAGAGAGAGAGTGTGTGTTTCAAGGTAGCTACCCTACTGCCCCTCAGGCCACTGTTACACAAGGAATGTACAACTACAGCTCCCTTCCCCTATCACAGCTGATGCTATGATGCAGGCAATACTATATTTTACACATTGTTACACTTTAGTTGGGGGCAATATTTCTAATATATTATTCCTTCATTTATTGTCACCATACTATGAAATGTTTAACAGAATATGGCCTATACCTGGCTTGTACCACGTGTAACATACACAAATAACACGAAGCGATCATTCTTACAGACTCAAGCACTGACAGACATATTAATAACCATGAGGCACGAGCCATCAATATAACAGCAATGGTGTTTAGTCACGTCACCAGTTCTTAATGAGGTCACATGACCCTAGTATAAAGTGTAATTTAAATAAAGTCACTTCAGCCTGCGACCCGGTTAATATCCTCATAGTCTACCAAAGGGGGCGCGATAATCCCTACTACACTTTTACTAATATAATATCATCTCAGTTGTTAAATTGGGCTGTATTTATGTTCAATCACCCTCTCTTTTCTCATTTTAATCTTGTTTAAAATCATATGCTTTCCATTGTGGGCTCCTCCCGGCTCCCCTCCCTCCCGCTGTCCCTGTCCGTCTCTTTTCCCTCCCCCTCCCTCTCTCCCGTGTGTGTGTGAGAGAAGCAGTGAGAGAGCTGCAGGCGCTGTTGTAGGAAGGGGAGTGAGCTCAGCTCAGGGCTGCAGCCTCCCCTCTGCTCCTTCTTTGCCTATTTTAGTCACATCTCCCCGCCCGGCCGCTGCTCCCTCTCACTGACACGACAACTTTGCAGCACATGATGCAGCCTGCAGGTAAGTGGCAAAGTGAGGCCAAACCCGGGGCGGGAGGCTCCTACCTTCTTGCTCTAAACTTGGGCTAACGGGGACTTCAAATGATCCGCTTGGGGAATTCCAGGGGAAGGGAAGTGTGTTGGGAGTAATACCAGGTTACAGCACGAGTATTAAGTTACACTGGGACAGATGGTGAAAGAGAAGCGTGTGGGGGAAGATTTGAGGTGTTTCAGGCTCCGCACCTATTTATTGTCTGGGTAGAGACTGTGCAAATGTAGGGGAGTATGGCTCAGGTCTAGGGATTGGCACATGTCCTAAAATGCGTTCCGTACAGATGCTCAGACTACACTGCTGCCATAGGATGACATGTGTGTGTCCTCACTGGATCATATAGTTTTGTCACTCTTCTTTTATTATTGCCCTTCTCCTTATTGCTGCTATGTGCCAGTTAGACTGATACAGACTGTGTGCTATTAATATTGGTACAGACTGTGTGCCAGTTAGAATGGTAATGACTGTGTGCCAGTCAAGCAGGTTCAAATTGACATTTCAGTCATGAAGAGGAGGGCACAGCGTGTATGTCTGGTTGTTTAGTTGTACAGGTATTCAGGGCCGCCATCAGGGGGCTGCACTTTTGAAAGAGCCGGGCCCCCCTTGCCAGCGTCGAAGATCTGCAGCCAGCCGAAAATGAGGAAGTGCCAAAAAGCCAAACAGCCGAACTCCACGAAAATAGCCGAAGCCAAAGTCCCGAAAATAGCTGAAGTCCCGAAGCAGCAAAAAGACCCCAAGTCATGAAAACAGCCTGAATTGAAGTCCTGAAGCGGCGAAAAGACCCAAAGTCACAAAAGGAGACAAAGTTGAAGTCCTGAAGCCACAAGTTCAATTCTACTGAACACCAATTTGTGTTTTTTTTAATCCCCTGGCCACCAATGTATTATTTTAATAATCTATAGGCCCCTGTCACCAATGTTTTTTTTTAAATATTTTTTTGGGGTCCCAATTTTTTTAACTTGTAAGGAGGGCCCTGGCGCCAATGTTTTTTTAAAAAGAAATTTTTGGTGCCCCAATTTTTTTTAACTTGTAAGGGGGGACCTGGCACCAATGCTTTTTAAGAAAAACTTTTATGTGTGGCCCTGGCGCCAATGTTTTTTTTTTTTTTAAATTTATAAGGGGGCCCTGACCATCAATAGCTTCTTATAACTTGTGTGTGTTTAGCACTGATGTCTGTGTGGTCTTTTAACTGTGATGTGGTGTGGGCAGGGCCTGGGCACCAGGGTGGGGGCCCCGAAAATGTTGTTGTACGGGGCCCTGTGATTTCTAATGGCGGCCCTGCAGGTATGGGACTTGTTATCCAGAATACTTTCTGGGGCTTTCCGGATAATGGTTCATTTGGTAATTTGGATCTTTATTCTTTAAGGCTACTAGAAAATCATGTAAACATTAAATAAACAATAGGCTGGTTCTGCTTCCAATAAGGATTCATTATGTCTTAGTTTGGATCAAATACAAGGTACTGTTTTATTGTATTACAGAGAAAAGGGAAATCATTTTTAAAAATTCTGATTATTTGGATAAAATGGAGTCTATAGGATACTGCCTTTCTGTAATTCTGAGCTTTCTGGATAAGGGGTTTACAGATAACGGATCCCTTACCTGTATTTTAAGATTCTATCTCTCCATACCAAAGAGCTGTGCCACCACTAACTACAGCCCTGACCTGTTTGTGGGTACCAGAAAGACATCTACATTGTTGCCAACAGCCCAGCTATTTGGATTGTAGGAGCATTTTATGCTGTTCGGTCCCACAAGGATGTGGGTAAAGGGGAACCAGGAATGTAGAGGGCCCAGCGGAGTTCTAATTAATGTGCATTTCTATATATATTGGCACAAAAATTCCTTAAAAAAAGTAGCTGTGGGGCGCAGTCACACCTATTGGCACCACTGGTGCAAGGCCCAATCCCATTTTGATAATGATTTCCTTACAGTATTACACTATTCCTTAAAGAAAGTAAGCTTTACAAATCCATATTGGTGACATAACAATCCTACTGGTTTTATTTAATGTTTTCATTTTACTTACTTCCTGGTACATAAAGTATATAGCGCCAGCACTTTCTTCACAGTGCTTTTAAAAAATTTTTTATTTTTTTACTTAAGGTAAGGAGAAATGACATAAAAAAAGCCCTTATCTAGGAAAATCCAAGACCATAAGCATTTTGGGCAATAGATCTTAAGCTGGCCATAGACGCAAAGATCCGATCGTACGAATCGTGGATTCGTACGATTTTCGGACCATGTGTGGAGAGTCCTGACATTTTTCGTCCGTCTGAGATCGGTCGTTTGGTCGATCGGACAGGTTAAAAAATTTCTGTCGCCTGCCGATAATATCTCTGCGTGTATTGCCGATCGTACGATTTTCAGTGGGAGACTGTCACTAGTGTTGTCAGACATAAGTATCGTACGATTGCTGTCAGGGGCAGAACATTGGGTGATCTGTTCTTATTTGATCGGAATGGTAAAGACTTTGATCTGAATGGTTAGTGGCGGGTCGGGAGATGGGAAAGTCCGATCATACGTTGATTCGTACGATCGGATCTTTGTGTCTATGGCCAGCTTCACACCGGAATGCTTTTCTGTTGCTAAGCTTAGTTAAAAATAGAAATACAATAAACTGCAGCATCTTAGAGCTGCTATAACCACAGAATATGTTTGAATGAATGATTACTCACACACACATCATGATAGGGGGAAATAATACACACTTTTAGCAGATGTGTAGTCTGTTCTGTTCATTAAAGGGGTTGTTCACCTTCAAACAACTAGTTGGTTTCAGATAGATCACCAGAAATAATGACTTTTTCCAATGACTTTCTATTTTCTGTGTGACGGTTTTTCTAATATTGAAGTGTAAAGCGTCACTTCTCTCCTTCTGAAGCAGCTCTGGGAGGGGGGGGGGGGTCGCCGATCCTGTAAACTGTTCTAAATGGATACATTTAGTTTATACATTTCTTATCTTTGTCCCAGTTTAGTAGAATCTCTGGGTTTCATTACAGACAGCTGTTAGAATTGATACAATTGTTGCTAATACTCCAGAAATGCTGCTGAGAAATGTATAAAGCTTACCCTGGAGAACCTTCAAACAATTGTATTGTTTATTTCAATATACACAACATGTTTCGAGTCTAAGGACTCTTCATCAGGTGCTTATTCATATATAAGCACCTGATGAAGAGTCCTTGGACTCGAAACATGTTGTGTATATTGAAATAAACAATACAATTGTTTGAAGGTTCTCCAGGGTAAGCTTTATTCATTGATCTGTGAGATTCCCTGACTGGACGGAGTCAGGCACCCTGTTTTGAGAGCGGATACATATTTATACAAATGCTGCAAGGATATCACCTAAAGCATTCTGATTTGCTGAGAAATGTATCAACTCAATGTTGCAAAATTGTAACAGTTCAGAGTCTGCGCCTGAATTACTGAGCTGCCAGACTCAAACACCAGAGACACAAACATTCACCTTTAAACTTAGATTTTGGAAAAAACTTAAAAAATAAATAATGGAAAATGATTGAAAAAAACAGTGTCTGGGTGTATTTTCTCCATATGAAAGGCCATTATATTTTATATTTGTTAATACTGATCTACTGTAATTGATCCATCTCCTCAATAGTAGCTTTGGGGCTGTTGGAGTAAAGAGAACATGAAAAATGGTGGTAATGAACTGATTATAAACTATTACTGTTGAGTTGTTTGGTTATAGTGGATAATGCATTTTTGGCAATTGAGGGAAGATATGCAGATCAATCAGTGTCAAGATGCCAAATTTAAAAGAGTCCCTTGAGCACATAATTATATAGGTAGTAAGATACACAGTATCTACCCTATTTTAGGAGTTAGAAATTGCTTAAATACAAGTGTGTGGAATTGCTACTTACCCCTGGCAATGTCTCTTAAGACAAGGTACTTGGTCAAGTTTCGGGTTGTTTTCTCTGGGAAAAAGTTGCTTGAGAGGGGACATGATTACTTTTTGCAAGTTCATTAGAGGACATTATACTGTAGATAGGGATGTAGCGAACGTCGGAAAAAAAGTTCGCGAACATATTCGCGAACTTGCGCAAAAACGCGAGCGGTTCGCGAACGGTTCGCGAACCCCATAGACTTCAATGGGAAGGCGAACTTTAACATCTAAAAAAAAAATTTCTGGCCAGAAAAATGATTTTAAAGTTGTTTAAAGGGTGCAACGACCTGGACAGTGGCATGCCAGAGTGGGATCAAGGGCAAAAATGTATCTGAAAAATCTGCCTGTGTGTGCTTGGAAGAGATAGTGTAGGGGGAGAGCTGTTAGTGATTTCAGGGACAGATGATAGTAAGTTTGCTGGCTAGTAATCTGCTTGATACTGCTCTGTATTGGAGGGACAGAAGTCTGCAGGGATTTGAGGGACATTTTAGCTTAGGTAGCTTTGCTGGCTAGTAATCTACTGTTCTCTTTAAACAACTGCCATACGTTGACCTTGTAGGCATTGTTTGCCCAGTTTTTTTGGACGCAGCCACTGAAGCACAGTTGCCAGAAAAAATATGCCATATAAATGCTGAAAATAGTCATTTTTCGCCATACGTTGACCTTGTAGGCATTGTTTGCCCAGTTTTTTTGGTTGCAGCCACTGAAGCACAGTTGCCAGAAAAAATATGCCATATAAATGCTGAAAATAGTCATTTTTCGCCATACGTTGACCTTGTAGACATTGTTTGCCCAGTTTTTTTGGTTGCAGCCACTGAAGCACAGTTGCCAGAAAAAATATGCCATATAAATGCTGAAAATAGTCATTTTTTGCCATACGTTGACCTTGTAGGCATTGTTTGCCCAGTTTTTTTGGTCGCAGCCACTGAAGCACAGTTGCCAGAAAAAATATGCCATATAAATGCTGAAAATAGTCATTTTTTGCCATACGTTGACTCAACGTATATGGCAAAAAATTACTATTTTCAGCATTTATATGGCATATTTTTTCTGGCCTCTGTGCTTCAGTGGCTGCGGCCAAAAAAACTGGGCAAACAATGCCTACAAGGTCAACGTCGTTGACCTTGTAGGCATTGTTTGCCCAGTTTTTTTGGCCGCAGCCACTGAAGCACAGAGGCCAGAAAAATTATGCCATATAAATGCTGAAAATATGCATTTTTTTGGTTGCAGCCACTGAAGCACAGAGGCCAGAAAAATTATGCCATATAAATGCTGAAAATATGCATTTTTTTGGTTGCAGCCACTGAAGCACAGAGGCCAGAAAAATTATGCCATATAAATGCTGAAAATATAAATTTTTTTGGTTGCAGCCACTGAAGCACAGAGGCCAGAAAAATTATGCCATATAAATGCTGAAAATATGCATTTTTTTGGTTGCAGCCACTGAAGCACAGAGGCCAGAAAAATTATGCCATATAAATGCAGAAAATATGCATTTTTTTGGACGCAGCCACTGAAGCACAGTTGCCAGAAAAAATATGCCATATAAATGCTGAAAATAGTCATTTTTTGCCATACGTTGACCTTGTAGACATTGTTTGCCCAGTTTTTTTGGTTGCAGCCACTGAAGCACAGAGGCCAGAAAAAATTAAACCAGTAGGGTTTGCACCCTAGTTTGTAACGGTGGCGGAGGGAGGAGGAGGACGCTAAAGGACAGCTGTGTGTGGAGTCATGAGGCTCGAAGAGAAGGACAGCTGCATAGAAGTCAGAACAAGTCTTCCGGCGTGCAGTAACCCTCCGAGATCCACCCCTCATTCATTTTAATAAAGGTCAGGTAATCGACACTTTTGTGACCTAGGCGAGTTCTCTTCTCAGTTACAATCCCTCCTGCTGCACTGAAGGTCCTTTCTGAGAGCACACTTGAGGCTGGGCAAGACAAGAGGTTCATGGCAAATTGTGACAGCTCTGGCCACAGATCAAGCCTGCGCACCCAGTAGTCCAGGGGTTCATCGCTCCTCAGAGTGTCGATATCTGCAGTTAATGCCAGGTAGTCCGCTACCTGCCGGTCGAGGCGTTCTTTGAGGGTGGATCCAGAAGGGTTTGGCGCTGCCTTGGACAGAAAAACATTTGCATGTCTGACGTTACAGACTGGCCAAAGGGCTTTGTCCTTGCAGGTGTGCTCGTGGCAGGATTACTGGCACCTCTGCCCCTGGAATGTTGATGAGTTCCTGAAGTGACATCACCCTTAAAAGCATTGTACAACATGTTTTGCAGGCTGGTTTGTAAATGCCGCATCTTTTCGGACTTGTGGTATGTTGGTAACATTTCTGACACTTTATGCTTGTACCGAGGGTCTAGTAGCGTTGCGACCCAGTACAGGTCCTTCTCCTTAAGCCTCTTGATACGGGGGTCCTTCAACAGGCATGACAGCATGAAAGACCCCATTCTCACAAGGTTGGATGCAGAGCTATCCATCTCCGCTTCCTCATTATCAAGGACTGCATCATCCACGGTCTCCTCCCCCCAGCCACGTACAAGACCAGGGGTCCCCAAAAGGTCACCACTAGCCCCCTGGGAAGCCTGCTCCTGTTGGTCCTCCTCCTCCTCCTCCACAAAGCCACCTTCCTCCTCTGACTCCACTTCTGGCACCTCTCCCTGCGTTGCAGCAGGTGCCTGGGTTCGTTCTGGTGATTCCGACCAGAAATCGTGCGCTTCCAGCTCCTCGTCACGCTGGTCTACAGCCTCATCTGTCACTCGTCGCACGGCACGCTCCAGGAATAAAGCGAAGGGTATTAGGTCGCTGATGGTGCCTTCGGTGCGACTGACCATATTTGTCACCTCTTCAAAAGGTCGCATGAGCCTGCAGGCATCGCGCATAAGCACCCAGTAACGGGGGAAAAAAATCCCCAGCTGTGCAGATCCAGTCCTACCACCCAGTTCAAAAAGGTACTCGTTGACGGCCCTTTGTTGTTGCAGCAGACGTTCCAACATAAGGAGCGTTGAATTCCAGCGAGTCTGGCTGTCAGAAATCAAACGCCTGACTGGCATGTTGTAGCGCTGCTGAATGTCAGCAAGGCGTGCCATGGCTGTGTAGGAACGTCTGAAATGGGCCGACACCTTTCTGGACTGGGTGAGAACGTCCTGGAATCCTGGGTACTTGGAGACAAAACGTTGGACTATTAAATTTAACACATGTGCCATGCAGGGCACATGTGTTAAATTGCCTAGTCTCAACGCTGCCAACAGATTGCTTCCATTGTCACACACCACTTTTCCGATCTGCAGTTGGTGTGGGGTCAGCCACCGATCGGCCTGTGACTGCAGAGATGACAGGAGTACAGATCCGGTATGGTTTTTGCTTTCCAGGCACGTCATCCCCAAGACAGCGTGACAACGGCGTACCTGGCACGTCGAATAGCCTAGGGGGAGCTGGGGGTGCACAGGTGTGGAGGAGGAGAAGGAGGACCCAGCAGCAGAGTAAGAAGAAGAAGAAGACGAGGTAGAGAGCGATGGAGGAGTAGAGGTGGTGGCAGAACCGCGTGCAATCCGTGGCGGTGACACCAACTCCACTGTTGTTGTTGAGCTACCCATTCCCTGCTTCCCAGCCATTACCAAGTTCACCCAGTGGGCAGTGTAGGTGACATACCTGCCCTGACCATGCTTGGAGGACCATGCGTCAGTAGTCATATGGACCTTTGGCCCAACACTAAGTGACAGAGATGCGGTAACTTGGCTCTGCACATGTTGGTACAGGTGTGGTATTCCCTTTTTAGAAAAAAAATTGCGGCTGGGTACCTTCCACTGCGGTGTCCCAATTGCTACAAATTTGCGGAAGGCCTCAGAGTCCACCAGCTGGTATGGTAAAAGCTGGCGGGCTAAGAGTGCAGACAAGCCAGCTGTCAGACGCCGGGCAAGGGGGTGACAGTCAGACATTGGCTTCTTACGCTCAAACATGGCCTTCACAGAAACTTGGCTGGTGGCAGATGACTGGGAATGGGAACAGGTGGTCAAGGTGGAAGGCGGAGTGGAGGGTGGTTCAGACGGGTCAAGGAGAGCAGAGGTAGAGCAGTAAGATGCTGGACCAGAAGGAGTGTGGCTTTTAGTTTGCCTGTTGCCTTTGAGGTGTTGCTCCCAAAGTGCTTTGTGCTTGCCGCTCATGTGCCTTCGCATAGAAGTTGTACCTATGTGGCTGTTGGGCTTACCAAGGCTCAGTTTCTGACTGCACTCATTGCAAATTACAATGCTTTTGTCAGAGGCACACACATTAAAAAAATCCCACACTGCTGACTTTTTGGAAGTGTGCGATCTGGCGGTAACAGTAGAAGTTGGCGGCATTGGCGGCAATGGCGGGTGCGTTGGCCGGCTGAACACAGGTGCCGATACATGTTGTTGCCCTACTGATCCCTGCAGGCTGTCCTCCCTGCTTCTTCTAAGTCTTATTCTCCTACTGCCTCTCTGACTCTCCGTCTCTCCATCTGAACTACCCTCCTCTTGCTCTCTTCTACTAGGCACCCACAAAACATCAATCTCCTCATCATCATTCTCCTCAGATGCATCAATTTCTTCTGACACATCACAGAAGGAAGCAGCAGCGGGGACCTCCTCCTCATCACTCATTATGTCCATCTCTGTCGTGTTCTCTGCCAGAATTAAATCTGGTGTAAGGTCCTCATCTCCTTCATCTTCTTCTGGCAATAATGGTTGCGCATTACTCAGTTCAAGAAACTCATGGGAAAATAACTCCTCTGACCCCAGTGAAGAAGGGGCACCGGTGGTGGAGGAAGTGTTACGTGGGGTGGCCATAGCAGTGGAGGATGAGGAGGATGTTGTGGTAAAGTTAGAAACGGTAGAGGATGGGGTGTGCTGTGTAAGCCAGTCAACTACCTCTTCAGCATTTTGGGAGTTCAGGGTCATTGGCTTTTTAAAACTGGGCAATTTGCTAGGGCCACAGGATTGCATAGCAGCACGGCCCCTAGCACGGCCTCTGCGTGGCGGCCTGCCTTTGCCTGGCATTATTTTTTAAAAAACAACAACAACAACAAAAACTCAGTTGGTTTTTCTGGAAACGATAATACACACAGCTAGATGGCGGGTTGAAGAAAACAGTGTGCAAATAATGCCTACAAGGTCAACGTATACACTACTACAGCGGTGGATACGGATTACGTAAAATATATTATGGCTGCTTGAAAAAAGTCACTCCGGTGTTTTTTCTGGAGACGGTAATATTATGGATATTTAGACAGAATGTGAACAAGGTCACACAGCTAGATGGCGGGTTGAAGAAAACAGTGTGCAAATAATGCCTACAAGGTCAACGTATACACTACTGCAGCGGTGGATACTGATTACGTAAAATATATTATGGCTGCTTGAAAAAAGTCACTCCGGTGTTTTTTCTGGAGACGGTAATATTATGGATATTTAGACAGAATGTGAACAAGGTCACACAGCTAGATGGCGGGTTGAAGAAAACACTGTGCAAATAATGCCTACAGGGCAAATAATGCCTAAAAGGTCAACTTATACACTACTACAGCGGTAGTAAAATAAAAAAAAGTAAAATAAAAAAAAAATGAATATTAAAAAAAAAAAAATTAAAGTTGGTGCTGCTGAACTACTAGGAGCAGCAGATTAGCACACCAGTCCCACTCCCCAACACTGCTAGACTAATAGCACTGGGCTCTTATAGTAGTAGTAGTAGTAGTAGTAAAACAACAAAAAAATAAATAAAAGCAGTCCTTACAAGGACTACTGTTATTGCAGCAGTCAGCAGATGAGATCAGAAGCAGGACAGCTGCCCACAGCAGCTACATACAGAGCACTGCAGTAGAAGGTAGATTACTAGCCAGCAAAGCTACCTAAGCTTAAATGTCCCTCAAACCCCTGCAGACTTCTGTCCCTCCAATAACAGAGCAGTATCAAAACGATTACTAGCCAGCAAACTTTCAACTGTCCCTGAAATCACTAACAGGCAGCAGCTCTCTCCCTACACTATCTCTTCAGCACACACAGGCAGAGTGAAAAAACGCTGCAGGGCTTCGGTTTTTATAGGGAAGGGGAGTGGTCCAGGGGAGAGCTTCCTGATTGGCTGCCATGTACCTGCTGGTCTGGGGTGAGAGGGCAAAAAAAAGCGCCAACAATGGCGAACCCAAAATGGCGAACGTCGCGCGACGTTCGCGAACTTCCGGCGAGCGCGAACACCCGATGTTCGCGCGAACAAGTTCGCCGGCGAACAGTTCGCGACATCTCTAACTGTAGATAGATAAATAGCATGGGACCTTTCTTATCATAAAGAGGATCACCGCACCAGAGGCCACCCCTTCAGACTAAAGGAAAATAACCTTCATTTTAATCAGTGTAGGTGGTTCTTCATAGTGTGGACAGTGAGGTTGGAGAATCCACTGCCGGATGTTGTTCTTATAGCTGATTCTGTTAATGCTTTCAAGAGTGGCTTGGATTATTTTTTGGACAATCATAATATCATAGGCTATTCTAATAGTAATATCTGCAAGTAGTATAGATATGGGTATATATAGTTTATGTGAGTATAGATAGTCAAGTTGGGTTGAAAAAAGTCCATCAAGTTCAACCCCTATGTAACTATAACTACTCACCTCATTAAACCAATCCAGAACTAACTGATTTTGATTAAAAAAGGAACAGAAATAGTAAAGTGATAGAAAAATATATACCAACTATCTTCGTCTGCTTGAAAATAAATATGATTTCCCAAAATATCAAAGCTTTCTACCCCATGATTTTGAGAAATGGATCATGTAAAGCAGAGCTGAAGCCTACAGTGATCGATTCCATTCGGAAAGTCGTTCGCTTGAAAAAAGCTGTCACTGCCATTTTTCTTAACTTAGTATCTGTTATAGGACTGAATGTAAGATGCAACCCTCTCAAGGCATAGAAGAGCCATTATTCAAAACCTGTCTGGGTTTCATAAAAGCAGTTTTGTTAAGTGCCATTGGCCTGGGATGTTGGCTGTAAAGCAACTCTTTAGAGGCTGCAATGTATCAATAGGAAAAGTGATAGGAGGGGACGATCAGAGCTACATGGTTTTGAATGCATTACTTTTCTTTCTGTTCCTCTAATCTTTTTTCATTGTAAACTAATGCTACAGTTACAACTCTTAAACTGGATTTAATTTCATTATTTAAACCACCAATTTAGCACATGTGTGGGGCAAGTTTCTGGAAGCTCATCATCCTGAGGGCTCATTTATAAACTTAGCACAGATTTGCACAGGGCAGATCGTTTCACACAGTGAATATATTTGCATGGTTATATTTATAAAGCTGGATTAGAGTGGTGTATTTAATGTGCAAACAGAATTGCGGATTTTTTTATCACATGTGAATGTCCACAAGAGCTTTTTAAATAAACATGGGACAATAAATTTGAATGCTGCTGTTTTGTATTGATAATTATAGCCTAAGGCTTATGACCATGTCTGTGGCAGTCAAAAGACCCCTAGTAATGGCAAAATGAGCAATGGCAGGAGGATAGGGGCATATTGACTGCACTGACAGTGGTCGTTGTGCCATTAGCCAAGCTGTTACAAACTGCTGAAATTAAAATAGATTAAGAAATTGTTTTTAGATCTTTATAGCAAATTGGTACACGTAATTATGATCTGGCAATTAGTAGTAATTGCATTTTCAAGTGTTGATATTTGTCTTGACTAGCTTGTAGACTGTGCACCTTTTTTAATTAGTGGCAAATAGCTCTATTATGAGTTGTTTAAGCAACCTACAGCTTGTGCTTCTTTTGCCAGGCTCCTCTATTTGACCTCCCATATGAATTGCATGGCTCAATTATGACTGAGCAGCCAATGCTTCAAAAAAAGAATTAGTCCAAGTTTAAAAAATTGGTCCAAGTCAGTGATTTTCAAACTGTTGTTGTCTTTCTTGTTCTGGTCTTTTACAATTCTGCCGAGGCTGGAGTAAATTTGTTGCTGTTTTGACTTCTGATCAAAAATGCCAATTTCCTCTTCTAGAATGAAATTGAATATTGACTAAAGTTGATTAATGGAACTGTAGGGCCTAAACATTTTCCTTTTAGTATTTATGCAATGTAATAATTTTTCTGTGGCGCGAATGCAAATAACAATGAATGTTATAATATAAATATAAAATTTCAGCAGTTATATTTCTGATGGATAAGTCCTGAGTGTGAACTGTGATAAGAAAAAAAGAAACCCATGATCTAGGTAAAGTTGGTGATAGACATGGACGTCTGCAAATAGGAATCCCCCACCACCACCCCTGAAATTTTGCTTACATCACATTCCACTGTTAAAATGTCACACGTAGCCCTGCATGTCCTTGGTATCTTAGCTCCCAGCTTCTCAAGGAAAGAAATCCATGATGGCTGTGTGTATCACTGTGGAATGCACAGCCATCTTGGATTTTTTACAAAAGCCATCAAAGGGAGGCAAAGAAAGGGAGTTGAGCAGTATGGGAGCACAAGGAAAGAGTTTTGTTGGTATTCTGCGTCTGCAAATGTTGGTAAGTAAATGCTGGTAAGTAAATGCTTTCAATCTATCCATTTGTGCATTAATTTTACTCGAATGAGTTAATGGAGCACTCATTGGCCATTTCATCAAGAATTATAATGGCACGTCTGTAGTTAAAGGACCGGTAACATCCAAAAAAATTTAAAAAAATTTGTTAGTACACAACGAAAAAAAACACCTACACAAATTATACTTTAAAAAAGCAAAGTCTTTATTAAGAAATAACTTACAGAAACTCTGCTTCCTGTCTTCTACAAAAGTGGCGAAAGGGCGACCATCCATTGAGCGGTGCTTGATTTCTCCTCCCTGGCTCTCTGCTGCTGGATCCTTTGGCTGCCACATTCTGTGCTTTCTGTAGTGCAGCAGCACTTCCAGCAGGAACTTGAGGCGGATCTGCGGTGCCTGAGTTCCTATGGGCCATGTTCTCTCTCTCACTGCTGTAGCAGCTCACGCCCTGCTGAGCTTCAGGACTCTGCATCCAGCTGACTACAAGTCCCTGCGTCCCACTGCCGGTAATGCTTTCGGAGAAGCTGCCCAGCAGAAGGGACGGAATGCATGGTGGGACTTTTAGTTTTGTCGGTAGCTGCGAAGTGCCAGAGAGAAACATAGTTGCAGTGGGTGCTCGCAGCTGCGAGGGCTCTAGGACGCGCTACCGGTTGTCCCGGCAAACATAGTTACATAGTTACATAGTTAAATTGGGTTGAAAAGACAAAGTCCATCAAGTTCAACCCCTCCAAATGAAAACCCAGCATCCATACACACACCCCTCCCTACTTTTAATTAAAATTCTATATACCCATACCTATACTAGCTATAGAGTTTAGTATCACAATAGCCTTTGATATTATGTCTGTCCAAAAAATCATCCAAGCCATTCTTAAAGGCATTAACTGAATCAGCCATCACAACATCACCCGGCAGTGCATTCCACAACCTCACTGTCCTGACTGTGAAGAACCCTCTACGTTGCTTCAAATGAAAGTTCTTTTCTTCTAGTCTAAAGGGGTGGCCTCTGGTACGGTGATCCTCTTTATGGGTAAAAAGGTCCCCTGCCATTTGTCTATAATGTCCTCTAATGTACTTGTAAAGTGTAATCATGTCCCCTCGCAAGCGCCTTTTTTCCAGAGAAAACAACCCCAACCTTGACAGTCTACCCTCATAATTTAAGTCTTCCGTCCCTCTAACCAATTTAGTTGCACATCTCTGCACTCTCTCCGGCTCATTTATATCTCTCTTAAGGACTGGAGTCCAAAACTGAACTGCATACTCCAGATGAGGCCTTACCAGGGACCTATAAAGAGGCATAATTATGTTTTCATCCCTTGAGTTAATGCCCTTTTTTATGCAAGACAGAACTTTATTTGCTTTAGTAGCCACAGAATGACACTGCCCAGAATTAGACAACGTGTTATCTACAAAGACCCCTAGATCCTTTTCATTTAAGGAAACTCCCAACACATTGCCATTTAGTGTATAACTTGCATTTATATTATTTTTGCCAAAGTGCATAACCTTGCATTTATCAACATTGAACCTCATTTTCCAGTTTGCTGCCCAGTTTTCCAGTTTAGACAAATCACTTTGCAAAGTGGCAGTATCCTGCATGGAACCTATAGTTCTGCACAATTTAGTATCATCTGCAAAAATAGAAACAATACTTTCAATGCCCACCTCCAGGTCATTAATAAACAAGTTGAAAAGCAAGGGACCTAGTACAGAGCCCTGCGGTACTCCACTAACAACACTGGTCCAATTAGAAAATGTTCCATTTACCACCACTCTTTGTAGTCTATCTTTTAGCCAGTTCTCTATCCAGGTACAAATACTATGTTCCAGGCCAACATTCCTTAATTTAACCAGTAACCTTTTGCGTGGCACTGTATCAAATGCTTTAGCAAAGTCTAAGTAAATCACATCCACTGCCATCCCAGAATCGAGGTCTCTACTTACATTCTCATAAAAAGAAATTGTTAGTCTGGCAAGATCTATTACGCATAAAACCATGCTGGCACAAACTCATAGTATTATGATTTGCTATGAAGTCCAGTATCTTATCCTTTATTAACCCTTCGAAAAGCTTTCCTACCACTGACGTCAGACTAACTGGCCTATAGTTTTGAGGCTGAGAACGGGATCCTTTTTTGAATAGAGGCACCACATTAGCAATTCGCCAGTCTCTCGGCACTATGCCAGATATCAATGAATCCTGAAAAATTAAGTAAAGAGGTTTGGCAATCACAGAGCTAAGCTCGCTAATTACCCTGGGATGAATACCATCTGGCCCTGGACCTTTGTTAATCTTAACATGTTCAAGTCTCTTTTGAATTTCTTCATGTGTGAACCATGCATCATTAGTTGTATTACTAGAATTGGGACTGTAAAGAAGGAAACCTTCACTTACTGGTTCCTCATTTGTGTAGACAGATGAAAAATATGAGTTCAGAATCTGCGCTTTTATTTTGTTTTCATCAACCAGCTGACCCCCCTCTGATAGTAAGGGTCCCACCCCTTCCTGCTTCATTTTTTTATTAACATATTTAAAAAATAATTGTGGATTTTTTTTACTGCTTGCTGCAATATCCTTTTCTATAGCAATTTTAGCTTGCCTTATAGCTTCTTTGCATGATTTATTGGCCTCCTTGTACCTTATAAATGTTTCGGCTGTACCAGCTAACTTGAAAGCCTTAAAAGCACGTCTTTTCTTACCCGCCTCAACACCAACGCTTCTATTGAACCAAAAAGGTTTTGCTTTGCAACGATGTTCCTTGCTTACAAGTGGAATATACTGACAAGTATATTTATTAAGCAGCGTTTTAAAGACTTCCCATTTTTGTTCTGTGTTTAACCCTGTGAAAAGCATTTCCCACTTAATATGTTGCAGAGATGCCCTTATACTGTCAAAGTTTGCACGTCTGAAATTTAGTGTTTTAGTTACTCCCTTATAGAATTGCTTCTGCAACAGAATCTCAAAGGAGACCATGTTATGATCACTATTCCCTAAATGCTCACCCACACAAATGTTAGAGAAGAGTTCAGTATTGTTAGTTATTACAAGGTCCAAAAGAGAGTTATTCCTAGTAGGTTCTTGAACGAGCTGGAATAAAAAGTTGTCTTTCAGCATATTTACAAACCTACTAGCTTTTTCTGTCTTAGCAACCCCATTACCCCAGTCAATGTCTGGATAATTGAAGTCACCCATAGCAACAACTTGACCCAGCTGTGAAGCCGCTTGTATCTGCAAGAGTAGCTGGGATTCATACTCGACACTTATACGAGGTGGTTTATAGCATACACCAATGATAATTCTTTTTGTTACCTTTTGCCCAGTCAAAATCTCTACCCAGAGTGATTCCACACCCTCACCAGTGCCAGCTATTTTTATTTCTTTAGCGCATGGCTTTAATTCAGGCTTTACATACAAACACACTCCTCCACCCTTTTTAATCCCTCTGTCCCTCCTAAAAAGGGTGTAACCATTTAAATTCACAATCCAGTCACATGTTTCATCCCACCAGGTCTCAGTGATACCAATTATATCATAATTTATAGAGCATGCAATTAATACTAGGTCTCCCATTTTACCTGACAAACTCCGTGCATTTGCCAGCATACAGCGGAGGTTACTACTTTTACTTTTGAAATGTGCATTACTTAGTGAAGAATTATACGTTAAGTTAGTATTATTCTGTTTTCCTTGTAACAGAGGGACCTCCTTAGCTGGTAAACTGTATGCCCCCTCACTCCTCCCCCATGACCCCTTACTAACCCCACTGCCCCGTCTACACTAGCTTCCCCATAATCCTTTATCTCACCCACCCCCCCTTGCCTAGTTTAAACACTCCTCCAACCTCTTAGCCATTCTTTCCCCTAGCACCGCGGACCCCCTTCCATTGAGGTGCAAACCGTCATGGCTGTATAGGTTGTACCCCAACGAAAAGTCAGCCCAGTGCTCTAGGAACCCAAACCCTTCCTTCCTGCACCAAGACTTGAGCCACGCATTTAGCTTCCTAAACTCCCGCTGTTTTCCTAAACTTGCACGTGGCACAGGCAAAATTTCAGAAAAGATTACATTGGAAGACCTTTCCTTGATCTTAGAGCCTAGATCCCTGAAATCATTCTTTAAGGTCTTCCATCTACCATTTATTTTGTCATTAGTACCGATATGCACTAAGACAGCTGGGTCATGCCCAGCCCCATCCAATAATTTGTCTATCCGATCAACCACATGCCGAACCCTGGCACCAGTTAGACAGCAAACTGTTCGGTTGTAGCGATCCGGACGACAAATTACCCTATCCACTTTCCTAATAATTGAGTCCCCTACAACCACAATCTGCTTAGGCCTGACTCTACTCTCCTCCCCACCACTACTAGAGAAACTGTGTAAGAGAACCCCCAAATACCCCTGGTCCCCCCTAAATACATCGGCGCCCCCTTCCAAGTCT